>NC_134842.1:10044976-10345913 GCF_965363235.1 Mytilus galloprovincialis
AACCATCATCATTCAAATGATTTTATATGGGTTATAAAGTGTAAGGTGCATCTACATTTTCCTGGTATGTAAACCAATTCAAAACGAGAACTTTATAGAGGGGTGTAAAGCATCATTTCCTTTAATCTACAGAGACCTGTCAAATGTTTTGTAAAGGAATAATTTTGTTAGTCTTTATTGTCGGCTGAAATGTATGTCAAATCAGAACATATCAAAAACCTTTGAACATATTCCGAAATGTATGGTAAATACATAGATTTGCAGACAATTTGTTTAACTAAGAAATGTGGTCAAATGATAATATCAATGACATGTGTAAATATATTGGGCATATGTAACTTTGAATACATATGCAAAGAAATGATAAAGAAAGATATTTCAGACAGCTAGAAATGTATGTGTAAATATATTGGGCATATTTAACTTTGAATACATATGCAAAGGAATGATAAAGAAAGATATTTCAGACAGCTAGAAATGTATGGTAAATAGATATATTTGCTTTTAATTTGCTACTATATTTGAAAGGTGCAGATTATATTTACAAATATTTCCATAGCTTTAGTGGTCAAGCTATGATATGACAAATATAGCTGCTTTGGGATTGGTTTTGGCATATTGGTAATATCATTTATTATACATGTATTCTAATAATTTCTTGAGCTCTGTTTGGTGTACTGCGTAAATTACTTTATCCATCAAAATCTTGTTTCTCGGTAAGTTATGATGGTTCATTCGCATAAAACGATCGTTTCCTTCGAGTATCGCTTTGAAACTTCTGGAATTGCACGAGTCATAATTCACTCTGTTTATAAAACATATAATTTTTTTTAAAGAGACATACACTACAATATGTATTATATATGTTACTGCAGAGACATATATACTATATATATAAGTACGTCTGAAATTGCGAAAGCAAATTTACAGATCTAACATTGTTGGGTTGATGTTTAAGACGAGTTGTACTATATATATATATATATATATATATATATATATATGTCTCTGGTTACTGATAGTTATAATACATATATACAAATTAAGCCTGAACAATATTAGATATGCGGCCTCATTTTAAATTTAAATCGGTACCATTCGGAAGGTTATCGATCGATTTATTAAGTTTTTATAAAAAGTCCAAGTTTCTGAAATAGAAATATTCCTTCATCGGTAGAATAGTTGTCACATAATATTTGACACAAAACACATCTTGAGAGAATTTTTTTTAAGAATCGGCTAGTTTGCACACATACTTAAACGTTAAATCTATTGACGAATATTTCAGTTTTGTAATATTTGTTTTCCTTATCCGTTAAGTCCAGTCACGAGATGTTGAACTCCGTGTGCTTCATGAAGCTCTCTCTGCAACAACTTTCTCGTGTGTGAGAATGAAAGTTAAACACTACAAACAAAGAACCAGTGAGTCACGTGTCATAATTGACACACAATTTACCAATGAAATCAAACAAAATCGATAGATAATATCATTCAATCGACGAGATGTCGCCCTTCCTCCGATCATGGAAGTAATATTTAGATATTACTTCCATGCTCCGATCAACGGGGTTTATCAGCAGTTAAATGTGACAATTATCACCTTTCACAGAAAGATCTGGTCCGAAAAGATCAATAGAAGACCACCGCTAGTATCAATATCCATCAATATAAGGCACAAACAATTATCATTTCTTTATGATTAATTATAACATCATACATTGTCTTAAAACAATGCTCCCGTTGTCATTTGATTGTGTTGTTTTTAAATACGCAAAACTAAAATAAGTTATCGAACTATCAGTCATTCGATATCTCATTTATCGCCTATTCCATCCTAAAATTTTACAGCTTCTATATGTACTTTGACAGGAATCGTATTTTTTCTGTCATGATCAAATAAGTTTTATTTTTTTAATTTTTTTATTTTTTCTGCAATAATTACATTTAACATACTTTGCACACTTTTTAATTGAAATAACATTGAAACAAGAATCGATGTGACAAAGTCATTTTGTTTTAACATAATTCAAGAAGATTTGTAAACGACAAATACATATTACAATTACTCTTCAATCTTTTGAATCTCTCTCTGGCAAATTTCAAACAAAAGAAAAGTATATACTTTTTGTACTTGCTTTCCATACAGGCGGGAAAAAAGGAAAGAGGGACAAAATACATAAACTATCGTTATAGTTAAAACGCATTGATAAATGTTTAAAACTCTAAATAAGTTGATATATTAAAGAATATTTTCCAATAAAAAGATAAAACAAAAAAAGTGACAAGCCTCTGTGTCTATGAATATATCAAGGCACATTTCTGATTTTACAATCTTTAACTTGCATCATGCATGCTTTGGTACCTGGTGGATAAAAGTATTCGTCCCATTGGCTATCATACAACATCTTTTTTTACATACAACTCCTCCGTTCACGATGTTGTAATACCTATGCAGGTTGAACTTCAATTTAGAGGTTTATCTATTGAAGTTTTAGTTCTTTGGGTACCAAATGTGACCTTTAGAATTTAATTACTATAATTTTTGATTAGTTAATTATGCAAGTTGCAAATCTGGCAGAATCTATCGATGCAAATGTCTATATATATTCAAATAACTATTCAAAGTGTTCATAAATTAAAAGTCATTGTAAGGAATGCTACCAAAATATAGTGTGTTCAAATGTAAAAAGAAATGTTAAAGTGAACTGCTTTTGGCAAGGGACGCACACTCATTTCACGATTGTATCTATACTTATAATCAATGCACATAAGTTATGGACTAGTACTGCACCCGTGTTAACTAGCATTGGGGGTCGCATGTCATTGTCCAGATACATTTGTACTAGCAATAGTGTTTTTTTTATTGTATTTTTTTGTGTGTGTGTTTTTTGTTTTTTGTTTTTTCTTTGAGGGGGGGGGGGGGCTGTAAAACTTGTTAAGTTTGGTGAACCTATGGTCTAGTTTGTTAGGACAACAGTTGTGCGCTCGAAAAAAATACAGCTGCTATTTTCATCAACTAAGATAAATATTGGGATGCCCCTGACCACTATTACAATTTTTCAGTAAAAAAAGAATGTTGACACACATCATATGCTATGAGAATTCAAAGACGATTCAAGTAGATCAAATAAAAATTAACCGAGCGTTCCGAGAAGGATAAAGAGTACTCTAAGGGTTGCAAGCGCAACATGAGTTTAAGGGCTGTCAATCCTTCTAAGATTGCTACTAGATACACTCTTAGCAGATAAGAATAATCTTAGCACTAAGATTGTGCCAAAACTAATTTATGACAGACTGAATGCTTCGTTTTTATCAACCAAGTTTCATTAACCATTTACACAAAAAAATAAGTTTGAATGTTAACAACACAAAGACAAAAGTACAGCAATAAAAAATGCTACCCAAGACGTCAGAGTAGAGAGGAGACATGCAACAACATCAGCAGATGAATACCATGAACGAAAAAGTAAAAAATAACCTAAGCCTAGAACTTAATTGTTGTTAAATGAAAGTCATAAAATGAACTATCCAAATATAAATCTTGTTTATTGTAAATAATGATAATCAAACTTAATATGAACGTAACTTTTATTGTAAATAGTGTCTTTTTTGTCATGTAATTTAAATTAATGAGAGAAAAATAATATATTCCAAATCTATTTGTTCCTATGAATTACGGCGCTCCTTTCTTTTAAGAGTCATAGGATAAAAGAGGGTCTAGAAAAGGAGGGAGGTGGGTGTTCTTTAATTCTTAATATTATTTACGCTATGCATGTTTTCTTTATTCTATACAAATTTTGCACGTTATTCTCTATTCTTTATATTCTAGAAGCCCACTATTCTTTATTCTTAAATTGTTAGCCTATCTTTTTCTTTTCTATTTATTTTTTTCATTTTCAATGCAGTTTCGTGTTCCCCTGCAAGTGGTCAATTTTTCTTTGTATTCCACAGCTGTGTACTAATATCAAGATAACACGATACTGAATGGCATATCTCCCGATTTCTATTTTTTTTTTTACACACACTTTTACTTTGAATCGAGTTACATCGGAATGAAACAGATACTTTGTCTAGTGTTGTAGACTATATGTATATTAAGCAATCTATGGAATTGCGAAAATAAGCTCCACATTGGTCAATTATATACTTATAATATAAAATAGAATAGGATAGAATAGAATAGAATATTTTCATTAACCAAATAAAGGCCCCAGGAGGGCATATAGCATACAGACAATATTATTATAAACAATAACATGATTATGCAATACACAGACAATACAAGATATATAACAAGTGTTAACAAAATAATGAAATAAAAGTAACAATGTATTATTATTCAATGAATACTTTGTTGACATCAGTGACTCAAGTGCACCCGGTAAGTGCATTTTCACTTTGAAAAGACCAACAAGAGGCATTAGTAGTTTGTGGGGAGAAAATATAAAAAAAAAAAAAAAAAAAACAATTTAAGCACTCGCACATTTGACCATGAGGTATACTGCAAATAACAAGTATTATTTAATAAAGGATATTTAGTATGATTTATCTGCAGAAAGCACCAAGAGTCGGTGCTTAAAGGAAAGTCCCTACTTGTACTTAATGCAGATGAGTCAAACTCCTAAATTATTTTAAAAATATTTTAAAAACATATATTTAGGATTATAGATTCTGGGTCCAGCCAGCAAGGATCATCAAGGAACGGTGCCAGAGAATTTGAAATTCTTCTTATGATCTGTGCAGTCTTAACAGGGTATCCAAATTCATATTAAAGAGTTATATTGAAATTAGTTATTGTAGATTGTTTTCCTTCAATTCTTAGTATCTTCTATATATTTATAAAATGCAAATAGTACATTGGGATCCTCATTATTCATTATCCAAATTAATTTGTTATTAATATTTAAATTTTGAAAGTTTGGACATGATTTTAATATATTTTGCATCAATTCCTCTCTTTTTAATAAATGCGTGTCACATTTAAATAAAAAATGAACTTCACCCTCAACCTCACCTGAGGTGCACCTGAGACAAATTCGGTTTTGTCGAAGAGTACCCTGGTATCTACCAGATTCAATTTGCAATTTGTGAGCAGATATTTCTAATCTAGTTATACATTTCCTTTGCTCAAAATGTCGCATTATTGACAAATAATTTTCAAAACCGACGTTGCACTTGAATGTTACATAAGTTCGTAGTTTACCATCTTTATGTATATCTAGCTGTTTTTTCCACAATGCAGTATAGTATCCCTTAACAATCTGACCACAGTGTAGTTTAAATGTTGAATATTTTTCCGGAAGATGCTTTTCTATGCCTGATATTTTTTCCCTTAAAATATTAATTGATCCATACCAAGAGTTTTTTTTATATTTTTCAATAGATGGCTTTGTTCTTTTATACGGAGAAAGACTAAAAACTAACGTAATATCCTGGATTGTATACTGAATCCATGCATCTAAGATGCATGCTTTTTGTATTAGTTGTTATTAGCTTTCAACTAATTGTCAGTAACTGCGAATAGTCT
Source organism: Mytilus galloprovincialis (assembly GCF_965363235.1). Taxonomy (NCBI): domain Eukaryota; kingdom Metazoa; phylum Mollusca; class Bivalvia; order Mytilida; family Mytilidae; genus Mytilus; species Mytilus galloprovincialis. Next base: position 10,050,504 of record NC_134842.1, read on the forward strand.
AAGATCTGTACTTATAGTCTTTTGGTTGTTCGGATGTATAAGTACCCTTCCATGTCCACTATGTTTTTCTGAGATGTATTCAATTTGTATTCATCTGATGAGATAAGTGAACACAACAGGGATCCAGTTTATGCCCAAGGTTAGGGGAGGATTGGCTCCTTTAAACGAGTTTTAACCTCGCCACATTGTGTATGTTCCTGTCCCGAGTCAAGTAGCCTGTAATTCAGTTTGTTGTTATGTAGCATATTTGTTTTTCGTTCATTATTTCGGACATAAATTAGTTCGTAAGTTTTCTCGTTTGAATTGTTTTACATAAATATTATGTCATTTCGGGGCCTTTTATAGCTGACTTTATGCGATACGGGCTTTGCTCATTGATGAAGGCAGTTCAGTGACCTATTGATGTAAATTTCATTGTCATTTGGTCTCTTGTGGAGAGTTGGCGATCAAACCACATCCCCTTATTCATATATATATATATAGAAACACATATGTCATCGTCCTTGTTTTTTTTATATACATTGCTTCAAAGTTGACCGATACGCTTAGAAATTGGCAGAAAACGTGTGACGTTATACAAATATAGCCTTTGTATGAGGTCGATACTATACAGTTACTGTCTTTTGATGAGGTAAATATGCGGTTTTATTGACTTTTGAAAAACTGATATTCACTGAGGCCGACGGCCGAAGTGAATATCAGTTTTTCAAAAGTCAATAAAACCGCATATTTACCGAAACAAAAGACAGTAATTGTTTTATTCCATATTCCGAGAGAAGAAAATGTATTTAATGACAAACATATAACAAATTTTTTTTACACATGAAACATTTTACCATAACGTTACATGTAAAAGCGCGTGACGTTTAGCGCGGTGAATAACACTTTCTCAGGTGAATATGCTTTTTTATTCAAAAACCAATTCATATAGAGAAACCTACTAAAATAATACCAACATGGAATAAAAGGATATATTGACCTGAAAGAAGTATATTGACTTAGGACGAAGTCCGAGGTCGATATACTTCTTTGGGTATATATATATGCTGTATTGACCTCATACAAAGGCTATATTTGTTATATTATTAATTTCCGACCATGTTTGTATCAAAATCGTCATTTAGGTTTGTTGGAACTTTATAGATATTACATTGTCTCCTTGACAATAACAACATATTAGTTGTTATTTCATTTACTTTTTTTTTGACATCTTATGTATTTGAAGATTTTTTTTTCGTCAAATAATCGATCACAGATATCATTTGTTTCAAAAGGTTAAACAATATCCTGAAATTCATTACATGACGTCACAAAGTATATCGGTTTTTAGATATTCTAAAACTAACCGTGCAATATGCTTTTTGCCGGTCAATTATGCTTTTTGCTATCCGCCTTTTTTTCTCTACCTTGGAAAATATAGTTTAACATGCGAATCAAATTTGATAAAATATACGAATTAATAATATTACGGAATAACGTAATTTGGTAAACATTGATATTGAGGTACAATTTGGATTGATTGATAGATGGTTGCTCAAAGTTCGGTGGCAAATATTTCATGCATTTACAGGACGATACAGTGCAATTTGAATTGTTGTGTCTGACAAACACATTTTGTGCAGCAGTCAAGAAAGGTTAAACATTCTGTTAGTTGTGATAATTAAAAAGAAAATCAACATCCTGATACAATACAAAATGCAGGATACTCTGTATGATGTAAACGTGTGGGTTGTGTGCGTAGTTAGTCGGATCCAGCCATTTAAAAAAGGGGGGTCCCAACCCAGAGTAAAAGGGGGGTCCAAGGTTCCAACCCCCGGAACTCCCCCTCCTCTCCTTGTATCCGCCACTGATCAGTGCCGACACACTTCTGATGACATTGAGTAAAAACAAAAAGAGACTCAAAGACAAACACCAGTTTTAAAACAAGTATACGACATATACATGAGGATGACAGTAAACCGGATGTATTTTACATTTATTTATGACTTGCTATTTTTTTACCGGATTTCCAGTCCCGTTATTGATTTATTGTTGTACTGCTGACGAGCGGGCGGGCTTATCCAATCGTTTCCGTTCGATAATCTACGAACCTTTCATCAAAAGTTTTCAAATTTTAATATGTTGTTACTTATGACAAAATGGAGGTAGATTTCGATATTGGCGATTAACATTTACATCATTCAGCAACAACATTATATAAGTTTGAAATAATTAAATGTCAATCTTGATAAGAAAATGTTTTATAAATTTGGAGCCTTCGATTGGAACAAATACATGTACTGCATGGGAATATTTCTTGAGATCATTATTCTTTAAATAGGATAAAGTCAAGATTGGAAAACAAAAAGGACAAAGATTTTCTATATCTATTCTGAATTGAATAAATATTTTCATATATAACTGTATAATCAGATTAATATAATAGAAGGAAGTTTATGGAAATTGATGTATTTTTTTCCATTAATGTTGTCATGTTTATTCTTGTTGAAACACGAAATACAGAGATTATATTCAATTTAAAGGTTAAATTATTTTCTTTGCATCGAATTTATTAAATCTGCTATATATGAGAAGCGGAGAAACGAGAATGCTTGTTTTTATATACAAAAGATAATTGTTTTAAAATACTTTTTCTGTATATAATTTCAACATATTTCTATATAATAAGCTTGTAAACGTGTACATTCTACTTTTAAATATGAAATGGTGTTTATCCTCAACAGAATTCAGATACAAATTATGCTACTGTTCTAATTTCTTCTTTAATTTTTTAGCACGTAAACTTTTAAATTATTTGCCTTTTTCAAAGTATTAACACACTTTCATGAATACAAACTGCAATATAAAAGCGCCTTTGCTAAATTTCGATGTGGTGTGGCGCCAATAAGAATTGAAACAGGCAGATATGAAGGGGTTTTCAGTGAAAATAGATTTTGTTTTAATGATTCATGTATGCAACAGAAACTCATTGAAGAGGAGAAACATTTTTTACTTAAATGCCCTTTATATTCACATGCAAGACAAGAGGTTTTTACTAGAGCAGTTTCTTTTAATATTGATTTTTTAGACTTAAATGATGATGAAAAATTTATATTTTTATTTACAAATGAAAATTTGTGCTTCTATTCTGCCAAAATCTGCCATGATATTTTAATTCAAAGGAAGAATGTTTTATATAGATAAAAAATGTTTTGTATTTTTATCGAGCTGTCCTTTTTTATGTAAAAGTCTCTCATAACTCTTTTGAGAGTGGCTCTCGAATGTTTATAAGATTGTTTTGTACTTTTAATTAAAACATGTTTTATATATTGTATTCATGTTTGTATTGTACATGTAGAGAGGTGAGACTATAATAAAATATTTGATTTTGATTTGATTTGTTTAATTATAAAAATAATCCCGATGTCTTTATCTGCCATATTCTTGGCTTGCGTATAATTGACATGATTTGTACATGTTTATATTATTAATCTCTTCAGAACGTCTGGATTTTATTGTACCCAATTAGCGTTATTAGATCAATTTTGGTAATTAACACATACGGTTTTCCTTTTAAGGAACCCTGTAGTGCTAAAAGATGAACCATTTCACAGTCGGGAAAATCCATTCATTTACATACAAGTGACATATTTACCACCTATTGAGGGATACTTGATTAATGCTCTTTCTTTATTGTATTATTAGGCATTTTCAATTGTTATCATAATCATTCTGATAAAATACATGTACATGTATGTGCATACTCGTGTATTTTCAAATTATACGATCATGCAAAACATTGAAAACATTGAAAACACACGCCTTGGCTTAAGTTATATTGAAGAAAAAAAATCAATTATTCTCTTGATTAAAATGAGAAAAGATCACAAATAAGCAGAAACTAAACTAACTTTTTCCACACCAATATTGGTACTTTACCTTGGGTTGAGAAAACGTACCGCTTTTATCGATTTGATCATTATTTATTCTGGTTTAGAGTTTATTCTAATAATTATAATGTCATTGAATTACGTCGTCTTTTTTTCATTTTTGAAGAACAAAAAGTAATAAAGTAATGCTGCTTACAATTTAGTACAGTGTTATTATATTAGTGCATTTCTCCCTACACCTGAGATTCGTGTAGCATTTGCAGCTGGACGTTTACACAAATCAATCCATCAACCCATTCATTATGTGTCTTTAATATCCGTTCTGATACAAACAAGCATATCGAATTATGAACCCTGCTGTAAGGAAAGATAAATACATTTTACAGCATTTGTGTTTTTTTTTATACCAGCAAGATCTTAAAAAATCCTCACTCAAGTTTTAAATAGTTTCCTTGGTTCTGGAAAAAAGCTTTGAAGATTTTTTTAACCATTCAAATAGAAAAAAATATCATCGGTCCGACATTTAAAAAGCAACCTGCCATTTTTAATATCATAACTTCAAAAAGTTCTGGTTTGGATTCGGGAAGAACAATATCTACTTAATCAATTCAAATATTTTCACGGTCTCTGAAACCATCAATACGTAAAATTTCTTATAATATATAAGACACTTTCTAATTTTTTGGGAGTTGATAAAATACATTTCTTTACATATATGAACGATATCAACAAACGTTTGCAAATATTACACAAACATTTGACAGCATTTACATTGGTTGTAAATGTTTTATAAACCGTGGTCTCTCAAAACTTTGCATACGTCTGTAAAGCTGTGTTGCAAATATCAATATTTATCAAAATAACTACAATACTGGAAAGTATTAGTAAATAAAATACATTTCTTTACATACGTGAACGATATCGACAAACGTTTGCAAATATTACACAAACATTTGACAGCATTTACATTGGTTGTAAATGTTTTATAAACCGCGGTCTCTCAAAACTTTGCACACGTGTGTAAAGATATATTGCAAATATCAATATTTATCAAAATAACTACAATACTGGAAAGTATTAGTAAATAAAATACATTTCTTTACATACGTGAACGATATCGACAAACGTTTGCAAATATTACACAAACATTTGACAGCATTTACATTGGTTGTAAATGTTTTATAAACCGCGGTCTCTCAAAACTTTGCATACGTCTGTAAAGATATGTTGCAAATATCAATATTTATCAAAATAACTATATTACTGGAAAGTATTAGTAAATAAAATACATTTCTTTACATACATGAACGATATCGACAAACGTTTGCAAATATAACACAAACATTTGTCAGCATTTACATTGGTTGTAAATGTTTTATAAACCGCGGTCTCTCAAAACTGCCCACACCTCTGTAAATCAGTTATGCAAATTTTAAACTTTGCATATATCTCCTATCTTGGAAAGTGCATGCAAATCTATGGCATTTCTTTACATATCTTTGGAGAATGACTAAAGCTATGGAAATAAAATAATTATCTTTAGCATATCTTTGACGACCTCCTAAATAATGTCAAAGGAATAATTCATTTACATATACATTAGCAGGTCCGCAAATATATCTTGCAGAAAAGTAGTTACATTTGTCAAACATTTACATGACTGTCCAAATTGTTGTAAATCTGCCTTTTCGTGTAGTGTTGGTATTAACTTGTCATTCAGGATTAATCAACAATCAATTACCACCCCTTTAGAGTTGTCATCATACAAAACGTGCCCATCCTCCAAAAAAGTACAACCCGGGTGAAGTTGGTATATGGGCGTTTTTCAATAAAAGCGTAACTTTCAGACCTAAAAAAATGGAAAATCACAAGTTATTTTGAATACCTCTATTGTAGACCTGTTTGTAAACGAAAAGTGCAATCTTAAATATTCTTTAAAATGATATTATTTTCATAATTTGTGTACTGATTCGTAGGGGACTTTTGTCCCCTACGAAACTTTTTCTAAACCCACATATTTTTTGCAATTTTAAATTTTCCCAAAAGACATTCCAGTTTGTTTACTTTTAAATACTAGAAATATCTCATTTTTTTCTGAATTGGAAAACCATTTTTATCGATAAAGATTAGTACTTCACCTATGAAGGAACAACTCATGTTACGTAGTGGACATTTTGGTTGCGTTTCGTAGTGGAAAAAAAGTTTCGTAGTTGACATCAACCCTATTATATGTTAATAAAAACATAATAAAAATTACATGAAACTAACCCTTGTTATTTGTTTTGCACGAATATAATTGAAAAAAAGATTAAAAAAAGACTGCATAGTAGTGGTAGTGTCCACTACGAAACGTTTTTCTCCCATACTTGTTTCGTAGGGGACCGTTTCGTAGGGGACGTATTCGCATGTTTATTATTTTTCCCCACAATCCCTATATTGTAACAGTAACAACACTATTGTATTCATCAAAGCATTTATTAAGCTGTACACTGATATTTTTTTCATAATTTTAAAACCAGATACTGAAGGAGATTTGACCCGTTTCGTAGTGGACATTAACAAAAATACGGTATCACTCTGGTCCATTTGATGTGCTCAATTTTTCTTACCAACAATTTAATTTCCGTTATAAAAGCATCACTTCTTTTGTAAGACCCTAATGTATATATCTCTTGCAAACAAAAATTACATTGATTTTATAAAACTGTTTATTGTCAAATTTTAATGACTTCGTTTCGTAGTGGACATTTTGTGAGGGACACACCTTCTGAAATTAAAAATCCTATATTGAAAGCTGTTTATTAAAATATGTTGGCTCTGAACATACTTTTGAGTTATTAAAGAACTTATGTAAAGTAAAAATAACATTTATTTCTTCATTTTTTTACGATATTTTAGAGTATGAATGTTGAACAGGCGGTCTAGGGACATGTCATTTTGGTTGTTTTGGACCATTCAGGAGTCAATATCTTATCAATCCCTCTAAAAATAAACTGTTTCTTTGCTTCAAAATGTTAAATCCAATTCAATGTACTGACTGCACAAAAAATTACTTGCAAAGATCAAACACATTTTTTTTAAAGTGGCTGGGACAAGAAAATACGTTTTTATTGAAAAACGCCCATATAGCTGCTACGGTGAGGACAATTTATAATTTCAAAATTGAAATCGTCTCGTTTGTCAAATATGCGGGTACTAAAATGAGCGCTGTTACCAAATTCGAGGTAAATGTATAGACAAGAGTCAGCTGTATCTCTGTGGTTTCATTTTGTCTAGTTCAGGAAGATATATTGGGTAAAAATCAGAAAAAGTTTGGATTGTTAATGGAAAGAACATCATCAGCATACCTGCAGAAGGTGAAATTAAATGATCTACTAATAACTAATTGATCTGCTTGTGTTTTACAAGTGTTTGAAGGAACTCCCGACACATAAAACAATGCTGTTCAGGAGAGGTGCATAATTTGTTCCCATGATAGGAATTAAAGTCGACAACCTGCTTGAAAATGATTCACCTCCGAATTTGATAAATGTTGTTAAAGAGAAAGTCTAGCTTACTGATCACATGTTCCTCGGTGTAGAAAGCTTTATTTTCAGACTCATAAAAAATTACGTTCATTACCCGAGTGATGATGTATTCCTAATTCTTTGATCATTTTTGTTGATAAGGCACTTGCATTAACAGGATTACAAAACTTGAACTATATATTTTCCCAAATACCGCCCACATTCAACATGATGCATAATCAGAATATTGTTTGAAGCTTTGTCTGCACCAAGGAATTGTATAAATATACAATTCCTTGTCTGCACTGAGAAACAACAAGATATATTATTTGTCGTGAAGAGACTTCATTGCCCCTTTATCTCCGAATACGACCTTAGGACGTCGATTCTAATAATTTTTCAACTGATGGATTTTGCATTGTATTAGCAACCTTATTGTTTTATTGTTTTAATCGTTCTGACAAATTATTCTTTTATAAATTTATAAATCGATTTTTTAATGCAAGAAAAAACTATGAAGAACCTGAGACTACTATAGTAGTCTCAGGAAGAACATATTAATTTTGTTTTTAATGTTTTTTTTTATAATATTAACTGATAAATAAAAGATTTTCAAATATTGAAAACTAGGGAATAAATAACTAATTAATCAATTAACAACGTCTTGCATTATCCTGAAACTAATTAACTAGCTTTCCGGACTCTTCTCGTCATCAATCCGTCTTTGGTTCAAACATAATTCTCGCGAGATTACGACACCGTGGAAGTAATGGCAGATATGGGAAACCTATGGGAAGGTGCATTATTTGCGTAGTTTACCGTGCCATGGCATAATTTGTGAAGAGAACTATACATACTTTACATTATTGATTCAATGAACATAAGGATGTCATGACTTTTTCTGAAATATTTCAAATGGCCTTTCCACAGTGCCCTTTGTTTAGTTGTTTACATCCTGTCATGACTGTTAATAAATAAATCCTAATAATTTAAACCAAACCATATGGTACCTTATATAAGAAAACAGTGTGTAAACTTACCACCTAAATGACACATTTGCATATCACACGATTCATTACATATAGTGTTATCCTGATTAATATGAGGCAGGCATTACCTGTAAATGGGGACGAAGTCTGTATGAATTATTTTTTTGTAACTCAATTATTTGTCAAAAAAAAGACACGGAAATACAGTTACGTTTCCGATTTTGGTTCTGTTGTTAGGGATTTTAGTTGTGACGTTATTTAAATTATGACGTCATATGCAATGTAAACAAGAAACGCTATCATTAGGTAACGTTTTTTCATATCAAGGAATTATTAAAAATGAAATAAGTATTGCTCGTTCCTTCCTATTTTATACTAGACTGATAAATATATATTTTACTCAAAGTTTCATACAAACGAGACCGGAAAAAGGAAGTATATTGTACATTTCTGCGCAGGTCCGGGATTTCAAAACATGACATAAAAAAAATTGAACGATTTTGAGTTCATTAGTACAATGAAAAATTCGGGAAATTTTCCCGAATTTTTTTTTTTTATTGAATTTTCTACTGTTATTGGGGACTTCGTCCCCATATAAGTAGGGGACACTCTAATTTGTTTACTTTAGTAGCTGCTGTCGTACTGGTCTGAACAGAGTCGAAAGAGTAAATAAATTTTAAAAATGCGTAGGAAACTTATTTCCAGTAGACAGGGCCAGAATTCTGATTGCTAAGGGCTTTCCCAATGACCAATTCAAAGGCCTTAATTTGCAGTGCCTTCATGTATGTGGGCATTTTTTTCATCGGTCATCAGTAGTCCAAATAACAATGGCGTCTAGAAAGACTATTATTTTTTTTTGTTCTATTAAAGACGCCATGGAATCAGATGAAGAACTTTAAAAATTTATTACCAAAATAAGAACCTAAAATATCCAAATCCATCTAACATTCTAAGTGACTGTCAACTTCAAATTCAAAGGTTTCATAATCAGAAATAGAACACAATTGGTAAAATAACAAATAAGCCAACTAGTTGGATATCTTAAGATCTTAAGTTTGCAAAACATGTTGATGTGAGTTAAAACAAAGAATTATATACATGGTATTGTTCCTATGTATATAAAGCTTCTGTATATAAAGAAGAAGTATTGGTAATTTGATAAACAACATAAAAATTTGTACATGTGCTATAAAACTTGTTTTTGTTTAAATTAAACTGCTTTTAGTTTAAGCTGAATTCACATTTCTTCCTGTGATATTTTTTCATGGTACAATATATTAAATAAAGTCCACTAACTGTAATATGGAAAAAATAGTTTTTTAAAAGAAAAAATATTTATTTCAGATTTACGTAAACAAGCAAGACAGTTAGAGAATGAGATTGATTTGAAGCTGGTATCCTTCAGTAAACTAGGAACAAATTATTCTTCACATATTGATTATGGAAAGTATGTATCAAGTAATATTTGATTATACATGTCAGAGGCGGATTTAGGGGGGCCTGGGCCCCCCCCTTTTTGGAAAAAAATTTGGTTGCTTATATAGGGAATCACTGAAGCGTGACTGGAGCGGGCCCCCTCTTAGGTCAGTCAGTGGGCCCCCACTTATGAAAATTTCTGGATCCGCCACTGCATGTAGATATATAATTTTGTTTTACATGTACAATTGTACATGATTGTATATCTACACATGTTATAGTAATTTGTATCCTGGCAATATTAACCAAAATGCTTACAAATGTATGTTTTGTTAGATTTGGTGAATAAACTAACATGTGCTATCAAAGTGCACAAACAACAATTCTTTTTTTATTATACAAATAGGGTATTTCTATCTTTTTTTTTCTTCAATCTATTAATCTGTTTAAATAAACAACAGTCAGAGCTCAGACATAAACAAGTCAATTTTTGTTTTTGACTATATTTAATTATCTAATTGAACATCCTTACTTAACACAGATGTTTTACCTCCTAAAGTGTGGTTCCAGGTGGTTGCATTGTAAGGTTAATTAACATTATCTCCAATTTTTTAGACTCATTCATATTTTTCTTTAGAAGACAAAGCATTGTCTTTCAATGTTGTCATTATTTGATTTAGATGCATGACCTTTTTATAAATATGCGTGGGTCTTGAAGTTAATCAATTTTGAAAACTTACATGTATCAACTTGTAGGAGTCGATATTTGCAACTTTTTGATTCTGGTCAATTATTTCTTGCTTAACAATATTTGACTTATTAAAGTCGTATTTTGTCTTGTATTAAAGGGAGACAAATCCTAAAACTTACAAACTTAGACCTCTATGAGTCAAAAGCAGATTCAGACTTATTTATGTCTGAGCTCTGTACAAAGTAAAATTTTCATAATCTGACATTCTAATATTTCCCTCCTCACTTTAACAAATGATAATTGCAATGTACATACGATTAATTGGTTTATTTTGTAATGATCATTTAGCAAACCAAATGAGGAACATGCATTAACTAAAAGGTAACTTCATACTATTTTACATGATGGGCAACTCATTTAACTTTCATGACATTCATACATATGATATATATACATTCATTATATAGATTCTACTACTGAGCAAACATGATACAATATTAATCCTCAAGAGACAGTTTATGTTTCAAATATAAAATAGAAGGCAGAAGTCAGGTAACTTTTGAGAGAAGAAAATATTGTATCGCAAAAAATACAAATTTACAGTGTTTACATCTGTTTCTCCTAATGATTTTTAGATGATACATGTTTTTTAGTTGTCCTCAATTTCTTTTTCAATTACTTTTAAAAACTTCATGAATCTTTTTGATCTACGAAGAATTGAGATCAAACATGATCAAGTGAACCACAATTTGATAAAAAAAAATCAATTGGGCAAGGAAAATATCAATTGGGCAAGGAAAATATCAATCGGCTAAAAATTAGAGAAACTGCTTACTCATTTCATACATCATAACATGATGTAGTCCATTCATGTACTTTCCTCAGCATGGAATTAAAAGCTTCAGTATGTCTCTCACAGTGGTGATGGTCATATTTACATTCAGACTTTAAAAGAGAACAATGCTGACTCTGTACTACACATGATAGATTTGTACATGAACACATGTATTTTTTAATTAAAATACCGTTTTTATGATTAAGATTGCTTAACATAATTGAGAGAAAAGTTTGGGGTCACATTAGTGTTGACCTGAGGTCAGGAGGGGACTTTCAATGTTTGAATTTCACTGATGCTTTTTACTTGACATTTGACTTTCCTGGTAAAGTAAATTTTAACCCCTCCCTTTTTCTGTGTCTTACATTTATTTGCTGTCTGCATGGAATTATTATATAATTATACATGTAGGTTACACATTACACAATCATAGCTTATGAATTTATTGAAGTGCATGTTACATGTGTTAAGACCTTGATCCTGTTGATGCCAGGCTAAATAATTTATGGAATGATATATAAGACCAAACTAAAGTTATTATACCTTGGTATTAGCTTGTTGTAAGACCTTTCATTTAAGTATTGCAAATTCGAGTCATGAATGCCTGTTTAATAAAAGCATAAAAGAATTTTCTTGCACCAATTGTTTAATCATATATATATGTATATGTAACTAATTTGTTAAGTGAAGTCTTGAATCCATGATTATGTAAGCATTGTCTTAAATTCTGATGAATTTGTCCTAGAATAGTGAGATTTATATTACAAGATGAAAAGACACATTCCTACTTCTTGAATTTTTTTTTAATATGATACATGTACATTGTACCTTTGTTTGGCTTTTTTTTCTCTGTAAAAAGTTTTAAATTGTGGAACATGCTGAATGTTAATATCTTAAAACTAAAATTTAGTTGATTATTTAGTTTCAATCGTATTCAAAGTTAATTTTTAATATCAGCATTATGAAAAATTGGCACAATTGAATATAAAATTGTTAGATATAAATATAAATGTAAATATTAATATGATTTATATTTGTTTTTACTGATATATTTTCAGTGAGTCAGCTCCCCTTATTAATAAATCTAGTAGTGAACACATGTTTGATACAATGGCCATGGAGATTGAACAGCTGTTATCAAAGGTGAGTGCCGTTCTGCATTTGAGTTGGGTAATTGTTTTCTGTAGTACGCAGGAAATAAACCATAAATATGCATCAGTGGGAGATTCAGTGAGGGATGGATGGAGAGGAGGAAAAATACCAAAGTTTGCCAATTAACCGTAAAAAATATCTAGAATCCCTTCTCTTTGCACTATCTGTCTCATTTTGGAAAAATATACTCACCTTAATCCCTTGATCACCTCTGACATTTGGAGAACCTGCTCCAATTCTTGAAAAAAAAGTCTAAACATACATAACACCATATGTCAGATGATCACCTTCAAGCAAAATAGCATCAAAATATTCTGATGCTAAGAGCTCTAGTGAGAACATCCGATGATATCAATCAGAAATCACTTTGTACTAAATGATACACTAACCTAGTTTTTGGGATACGATTGCTGTCAAGCAATCTGTAGACTTTTACCATTGACCCTATGATGCACTCCCTCACGTCATTCGTTTTATTCTAAACATTCAGCAACATCTCAGATTCTTATGATTGTCTTGCTTTAAAAGGTAAAAACAAGCAAAACAATTGAACATAAACAACTTTCCTGTAATGTTTTACTCATAATCTTCATGTGTGATATTTTCCTTGACTTATATGCGTGTTTTTAACAATACGGAAAATCAGAATTAAACAGTATTTATATTTAGTGTTTTTATAAATTTAGAAACACGTCAGAGGGAATTCCCAAATTTTGATAACTTGCGAGAGTTCTCTGAAAGCCGATCGATAATTCTATTTCTGTCACAAGAACTGAAGTGGAGTATTTCTATATTTTACCGTTATGAAACTGATATTTGATACTGTAATCTCATAAAGAAATGGAGAACCATTCATCATATCATTTAATAAACGTTCTTGTTCCAAATCGCAAGTCGAGGTTTGTTTATGTCTTAATGCCCATGCGTGGTCTCACTAATTAGAGACAAAAAGAATTGTAGAGACAAAAAGCGTCAAGAAGCGACAAGAAGAATAATATTAGCAACAAGAAACTATTTAGCGACAAGAAAACATTTTTTTATTTATATTTATACTTATTCGAAATAAATATTAAAAAGATATGCAAAAGAAAACAATTTCAACGACAGGAAAATTAATTTTGATAGGGAAAAAAATTAAACTTGTAAATCTAATTCAGTTGCTACATTTATTTACATGATATTTTATATAAGGTATCACAGGAAGTATTACCTTTACCCTGTCGTTTTATGGTATTACTTTTACTTGTGTTTTAGAACAGTAATATATTTTGATTTTTATTTGTTTTTAAAACTATTTTTGTACAATATATAATTAACTTGCAAAATGCATTATTTGTGCATAATTGTCCAGAAAATACATACACAAATTGTGAAATACAAATTAAGAACTGAAATCAAACAAGAGGAAAACATAACTAAAACGTGAATATTTTTCATCATTTTATTTAGTGTATTGTCTCATTTAACGATATTTATCATGTTTATGCATATATATTGAAGATTAAAGGAAACTGATGACAATCTTGAGTTTTCAACAGTCAGGTGTTCACTATTCGGTACAATAATTGTATATTCTGGTGCATGTAATAGATGAAGGTGTTAATGGATGTTATTGTAGCAATTAAACAAAGGACACGCACCTAGTTAATCTCATTTGATGCTCTGAATTGTGTATTACCTTAGAGTGAAGCCACAGCTAATGTTGGTCCTATCAGGAAAAATTAATTGTACAGTTAGGAAGGAAATAATATTTCATGTTTTTTTTTTATTAAATCCTTCAAAAGGAAGGTGACAAATCTTTGTTTTTATTTTCATTTTATAGCGTTTACATTTCCTTTGCTCTTACACATGTTTAATTTCTTCATATAAAAAGTACACAATCTCTTCCTCGAAATTTTTTTATTTCTTCATCTTTCAATATAATCCTAAAAAAATATTTTGATGTATGTGATAACAAAATGTATTCTTGTCGCTAAATAGCTTCTTGTTGCTTTTTGTCACTAATTTTTTTTCTTCTTGTCGCTTCTTGACGATTTTTGTCGCTAATTAGTGAGACCCCACATGCGTGTAGTTTTCCTGATTTCAAGGGGTATCAGATTGAGTGATTCCCCGCTTCATTGATTAATTTGAAACTCATGGGATTCTTTCTATGTCTGTCTGCATATGGAGGGCTATTGTTGTTGCACAATTTTAAATCATATGCATAATTTAAATCAAAATAAATGTTTCATCGTAAAAATTTCCAATAACACCCCTTCAGCAGAAATGGAATCTTCCATATTATCGTTTCGAGTTGTCTCCCTTTTCGAAGTATTGGTCAAGAAGAATTAACTCGTTAATGCCGATAAACGTCGTATTATATTAAGAACGATCTCAATGTAAACAGAGGAGTGTGTACGGAAAGGAGTCATGCCATCTGACCCAAAGGAACTTCAATAACTAAAGAGTAAGAAATGGGGTTCCTCCTAAACTGGTCCGCCATTCTATATATAGCTTCGCACCGAAGGTCAGTGTAACGATAAGTGAACACAACAGGGGTCCAGTTTAGGGTTCCTCCTAGAATTACGGTGATAAGATACGGAAGCAAGTTAACTCGTACCGCGGCATTGGAACCAAAAAAGTTAACTTGTACTACTGGGAAGTCGTACCATTCAGAAAAATATATTAAAAAATATGTTTTATGGGTTTCTGTTTGTAAACTTAATAGAAATAAAGTTGAATTACTTGAATTTTACACAGGAGTTAAATGAAAACTTAGACAAAAATAAAGAATGTGTTAAAGCATTAATGTTTTAACTGTTCTTTCAAACTAGAACATAGGTGGATCCAGGTCCCCCCCCCCCCTTTTTCGTGGAAAAAAATTGGATGATTATAAAGGGAATCATTGAAGCATGACTGGAGCGAGCCCCCTCTTAGGTCAGTCAGCGGGCTCCCCCTTAGGAAAAGTTCTGGATCCGCCACTGTAGAACTTAATCCAGAGGAAAGTTAAAACATTGCTTTAACTGTACTTTATTAAAATTGAACATGTTGAATATATATATATCCAATTTAAGTTAATTAAAGCTGTAATCCATGATCACAAATTGAATGCTATGTTTACAATTGTTGAAAGCCATGTGCTTTTTTTGCGGGGAAAATGCGGACCCCCTTAACAGGAATCAGTTACATTTCATTGTTATTTATAGACAGTAAAAATAATTTTGGCAATCATTTTGACTAACTGCTAAGATTTAATTATTCATGAAAAATTTTCTTCGGGTGAAACTGTTAATACTTTAATTATCTACATCTGCCACAGTATTTTCTATCCAATATACAAGGAACATTAGCTACAAATTGGTCATTGTACTTTCAAATTATATACATTTTACAGACTTAAGAGGTATTGGATGAAAGTAACGTATATTATGTATATTCATCATTTAACATCATTTGAATGCATTTAAATAAGTTGGTACGAGTTAGCAATGGTACGAGTTTGCATTGGTACAAGTTTTTTTTAGTGGTACGAGTTTACAATGGTACAGGATAACTATAATTCGATAAAACACAATAAGTACATGGCTCATACACTTGTAACGGGGATTGGCTATTCTTTAAGTTGAGTGACTATTCAGATTGTTACATTTTGCATGTGCAGTTGAATTAGTTTAGAGATTAATACTATCCAGCTGTACCAGGGTTACTGGCCAAAAATGCTTGAGACTCCCGCATGTTCATATTATTTAGCGGCAGTATTCTTGGATCTATTTTTTTCCTCTTTGATCTTTTCAATTTTGGCCAAATCTCATGCATTTGTTTAATGAAAATTTGGCAGAACTGCTATACATGTGTCAATGAAAACTATGGCAATCGTATCCCTCAGAGCATTCTGCTCTTTGATTTTTATAAGTGCTAGATCACAAGAGGATCAACAGAAGCTAGAACACTTTATTCTGATTTCTGAGTGTGGATCAGTCATTGCTCTTACTCCAAGATGCTGTCTGCTTAGATAAGAAGCAGCAAATACCAATTGTCCAGAATTTGGTTTGACTGTATTGTTTACCAAAATCTCCCTCATTCAAGCTAGATAGTTAAGAGGAAACTTTTGAAGGGATAAGCACAGTTACATGTATAAAAATATTTTCAATTCTTAATGTTGATATTTCAACGATTTGATAGCAAAGCAAGTGTTGAACAAGAGTTTCCAGAATGAAATTTAAACACCAAGAGTCAAAAACAAACTGACAAGTCTTTGCCATAAAAACAACAAATACAATCAAATATGGAGAGGAACATTAAGAAAAATACCACATAGAAAAATAAAGACTGTGCAACCTCCAAAAATAGTGGGAGATCTCATGCTCTGGATGGGGAGGGAATTCTGGCTTCACATTAAGGCAATTATTAAACATAAGAAAATTAGTTGCACCTTTTTATAGCTGGTGTATGGTATTCATTTTTGCTCCTTTTTTAAGTTAAAATGTGACCGATATAAGTAGTGGTCATAGTTGTCATTGTGTAGAAAGTTCTCTCATTGACAATGATACCACATCTTCTTACATTTATATTTATAATAGTAATTTATTTTTTAGTTACAAGATGTGAATGATAGAATGTCTGACTACACACAGAACATCAGCATGAGTTCACCGAGTGCTGCTCTACTCCATACCTTACAGAGACATAGAGACATTCTACAGGATTACTCTCATGAGTTCCATAAAACTAAGGCTAATATATCAGCCATAAGGGAAAGAGAAGATTTGTTAGGCTCTGTCAGACGAGATATTAGGTTTGTTATAACTCACATGTACCATGTACATAGAGGGTTTATTTTAAATTGATAAATCAGATTTTTGGGGATATTTGAAACTTGATATGTATATCCAAAGAATTAATACTAGCTTGATTGTCTTGTTTGCTTGGGAATTTTAATATTTGACTGGAAATATTTTCTTATATAAAGTGGGACGCAGCAAGCAAAAAGGAAAAGTTATGGCTTAAATGTAGTGACCACACAAACATTAAACGTAAATTAAAACAAGAGTATTGTGCTGCCCGAAACGATTTTGACAAACATTTACGGAAAGCAAAACGAACTTATCAAAATAAACTTCAAATGGATTTGATGACTGAACTTGAAAAACCGAACTCTCGAGATTTTTGGAAACAAATTGGCAAAATTGGAATTTCAAATGACAGGCGGGATCAGATACCGTGGGAGGTTATTGATGATAATGGCGAAGTTACTACGGACAAAGAACGTGTATTACAAAAGTGGAAAACGGACTATCAAATATTGTTCAACGATCAAACTGACAGCATGTTATATGATGAATGTCACCTAGACAGAATAAAGAAGGGGGAAATTTCATCAGACCCGGAACACGTTGATACATCTTGTTTAAACGAACCTATCACTCGTTGCGAAGTTGAGAAAGCGGTGAGCGTCACGTCTGTCAACTTTTGCCTGCTTTATTGACCTGAAGAAGGCGTTCGACAATGTGAATCGGGACTGTTTATGGTTTAAATTACAAACGTTTGGTGTTAACGGAAAAATCTTGAATGCTGTTAAATCTTTGTATGACAACACAACATGTTCTGTACGTGTTAACAACGTCTTTACGTCAATGTTTCCGGTTTCATGTGGTGTGAAACAAGGGTGTCTGATTTCTTCGACACTTTTTGCTTTGTATATCAATGATTAAGCTACAGAAATTAAGTCTTTGAATAAGGGTATTGATATTGATAGTATAAATGTAAGCATCTTACTATATGCAGACGATATCGTCTTACTAGGTCCAAGTGAGGCAAGTTTACAATGTATGCTTGATTGTGTTAATGCATGGTGCCATAAATGGAGATTAAGTATTAATTGTAGTAAATCAAATGTCATACATTTTAGGCCTAGCTCTGTTGAACGTTCTACTTTCAATTTTTTCTGTGGAAGTCATAGTTTAGTATATGTAGATTCATACAAATATTTAGGCATTTGGTTCAGTGAACATGTAACATGGAATAAAACCGTCAAAGAACTCTCTAAATCTGCCAGCCGAGCTTTGAGCTGTTTGACTGTGAAATTTTACGCTTATGGTGGTATGACATATCAAGTGTTCACAAAACTGTATGAAAGTTTGGTACAACCAATATTGTTATATGGTGCATCGATATGGGGACTTACTGAACATAGACTCATTAATAACGTACAAAATAGGGCTAGTAAAATATTCCTTGGAGTGACTAAATTGACTAGCAATACGGCAGTACAGGGTGATTTAGGATGGCTGTCATGTCATGCTAAACAAAGACTGGAAGTTTTGAGATTCTTTTATAAACTTGAAAATTCAGATAATTCTCGTACTTTCTATAAGATACATTTATGGTCGAAACGAAAACGTAGATCCTGGAACTGTAATGTGATTAAGTTATTTCGCAACATGTCTGTAGAACACTTAATGCAGCCCGGAATTAGCAAAGAACTATTTTTTAAAGTGATTAAAAGTAAATTACGAATACTAGACGAACAGTTGTGGTTTACCAAACTTTGGAATGACAATTCGAATGTGAATGGACACAAATTGAGGCTATATAGACGTTATAAGAAGGACCTTCAACCTGAACACTATGTTACTAACGCAATGCCACGCCACTTACGAAGTAATTTATGTAAACTTAGATGTGGAACTTTACCTCTGTCTGTCGAGACGGGTCGTTATACGAAACCACCAATACCGTTAGCAGAAAGAATTTGTCCATTTTGTAATAATGCTGTAGAAGATGAAATACACTTTTTGATTAATTGTGACATTTACAGTGACTTAAGGTTTAATTTGTTTCACAGAGCTATGGTCATGGATAATTCTTTTTGTACAAAGTCAGATTTTAATCAATTTGTATTTTTAATTCAAAATGCTGAATTACAATACGAGTTATCTATCTTGGTGCATAATATGATAAGAAGACGTCGCGCTCTGAAAAGTAATCTACAGTCTTAATTGTATATTTTCGTAAAAGTCAAAGTTATATTTAATTTATTTATTTTTTAATTCATGATTGTATATTTCTGTAAAAGTCAAAGTAACAGTTATTTTTTAATTATTATTATTTTTTTTTTTTTAATTCATTTCAATCATATTCTTTTATT
The DNA here is from genome assembly GCF_965363235.1 of Mytilus galloprovincialis. Lineage (NCBI taxonomy): Eukaryota > Metazoa > Mollusca > Bivalvia > Mytilida > Mytilidae > Mytilus > Mytilus galloprovincialis. Next base: position 10,070,088 of record NC_134842.1, read on the forward strand.
GACTATTTTACTGAGAGGGTTTTAATAAAACAAGATTACTTCGTTTTATTCTTCGCAATCTGTTTGTATAACCTCTTTAAAATATATTCTTTTATCACATATCATTTATTTATTTTTTACGTCATACTTAATTTTGTCATACATGTATCTATTTTTAAAAGATATGTTTTTTGGTTTGTTTTTTTTGGTTTTTCTTTTTACTACTTATGTTAATATTTTTTTTATGATGTGTAATATCCGGATAATTTTAAACATTTTTAACATTTTATTATGTTTTTATTTTGTATTTGTTAAATAGATATATATTTGTATATATAGTGTCTCATAAGCCTTTCTAGGCTGGGTATTTGTCTTATTTTATTATTGTGCAATGTATATTATATAAACTGTATAAACAATCTGTAGACAAGTATGTGACACTTTAATAAAATAAATTATTATTATTATTATTATTATAAAAAAGAAGATGTTGTATGATTGCTAATGAGACAACTCCACAAGTGAGACCAAATGAAACAGAACTAACATCTCAAGGTCACTGTATGGCCTTCAACAAAGAGCAAAGTCCATGTCCAACAGTCAGCTATTAAAGGCCCTGAAATCAGAAAACTAATGGCCTTATTAATGTTAAATATAACATGTATAAGGAGATCTAGTATGATAGCAAATGAAGCCACTTATGATTATATGGATGATCAATACATTTACAAATCACAGTACAGCCTTTAACACTAGGCAAAAATGCACACTGACAGTGACTGTAAGAGTTATAGGCAAAGCAAATTAGTAATCCTCATGTCGTTGATGCTAAATTTTGAACTGGGTTGTTCCTATTTTAGCAATAGTATCATGAAGCATCTGGTCAATGCTGGTTACAAAAAAAAGGGAAATCAAGAAGATATATGTGAGGATGGATTGTACTGTTTCTGTGAAGAAATTAATTTTGAATGATTATTTTAACATCATAGACATATAAAGAAATGATAAGAGATCTATTTTAACATATTAGACTATATTTCATATTTGTTTTATTTTCAGTGCTTATAAAAATTCCTCTGGTTTGAATAGAAGAACAGATATGTATTTAAAAGAACATGATCACATACGGAGGTAAGTAAACTTATCTGGTAATTTCTGATGTATAAAGAATATAGGGACTATTTGGTGTTAGCTCACTGCTTTATTTTACACAGACCCAACTTAGGTGTTGCTACCTCTTACTCAAAACATTGGTAATTCCAAATTAAAATTTAAAACGTTCTTGCAAACAATAGAAAAATACTATTTTTGGCTGCATTTTGTCAATTCTCAGATTCTAGTATTTTAGTGATCACATGTGACATATTACCACTATCAAAACTCTTAACTTTCTGCATATTGACTTTTCATTATTTCACGTTTTTTTAGATTTTGTCATTTTATCATAAATCACCTGAGATTACCTAAAGCTTTTTGTATAGTTCGTGTTCTATTTCTGTGTAGAGTTTTGTGGTTGCTGTATTTTTATGCTCCACCTAGTAGAGGGGCATTATTTTAACTGGTCTGTGCGTCCGTTCATTCATCTGTTCAGAGTTCATCTGTCTGCCCAACTTAAGGTTTAAATTTTCTGTCAAGGTAGTTTTTGATGAAGTTAAAGTTCAATCAACTTGAAACTTAGCACACATGATATGATCTTTCCAATTTTAATGCCAAACTAGTTTAGGCCCCAATTTCATGGCCACTGAACATAGAAATGATAGTACGATGGGGCATCCATGTACTGTGGACACATTCTAGTTTGTCAAATTAATGTTTTCTTTTAGATTGATTTTAAGTTTTTATTATTTACCCCTTATTATCTTCGCCCCCTTATATTAGAAATGATACAACTGTTTTATTTTCTATTTCAGTTCAGAAAAAATGATAGATGACCAAATAAGGTAAGTGTATAAACAAAATACTTGATGAAACAGATTGTCGTTTTATAAAAAAAAGTATGATATAATCTAGATATATATCTGTCAGTGAAACAACTACCCAAATACATGTGTTACCAAAATACAAAGTTGAGCTCTAGATTGTCTCTAGTCTGAAAGTTGATAATGAATTTAAAGAAACAAACTCACTTGTGCTCTACACCAAAAAGATAAACCTGTCCATATATAAATGATCAGCAGTGAAGGGACCTGCAGTCAAAATGACAAATAGGAAGAAAAGGAAAACAAGAAACCAACTTCATTAGACATGTCAGTTGGAACACCAGAAAAAAAATATCAACTTTAAAAGATTGTTGCATTTGATCATATGGTTATAAAAATTAACTGGACTATTCCATTACCAGATATGAGAGTGGGTACAAAGATTACTTGAATATCCCCAAACCAACATACTTTTTTTAAAAATAATTTTGCATACTTCAAACATGTATAAATAAAGTTTGCATACTGTCAAAAATTACCAATGTCTAGAAATAAGGAAATCTTTCCTCGCCTCCCACATTCATTTTAAGAAAAAGAGTCCTCATTGTGTTTTTTATTTAACTCAATGTTTTGATTTTTATATTCTCATTTCTATTTTACAGTATAGCAATTGCAACAAAAGAAAATTTACAATCACAGAGAAAAGTTCTTGGAACAATCACACAGAAAATGAATTCATTAGCAAGTATCCTTTTGAAAACAAGATGAATACATAATCTATGTTGCTTGACAGCATGCCTACCTACCCAGGCCTATAACATTTCTATATTTCAATATATTATATACAAAATAAAAAAAATGGCCTTGATTTGTGGTTGCAAGAGTATATTCAATACCACTGTACTTCGGTTTTCGAGAAAAAAAATATGTGTATGTAGAGTGTATCATGAAGACTATTTGCATGGAATATATTTCAAATGATAACTTAATCTTAACTGATATTTTCATGAAGCTATAAACCAAATAAACCCTTTTATACTTCTTGACTGTAGAAAAGTATGCAAAACAAAAAAAAACAATATTATACTTTAGTTGAATATAGTCTGAAGAAATATTGGTGTTAGTTTTCCATTAGGCATAGATCACAAACCTCAATTGCAAGTAGTAGTCATCAATGGATAAAGTGAGATAAATAAGTAAGCCTTTTTTATTGACATACAGAAATATAGAATATAGTTTTCAACAAATAGGATAGAGTTAGACTTGAATTTAATATATTTTCAAATAAAAGGGATTATTTGTAAGAAAAAAATAGTCTTAAGAAATGTATGGATAAGTACAAAAAATAAGAAGTAGGTGATTTCCTACAATACAACTCTTAACCCAATACCAAGTGAGAGTTATTCCTACCAATTTGACCAATAAGTTTGGTTTGAACACAGCAGCATGCAATTAAATAATATCTTACAATTTTATATAACCAATAAGTTATCATTTATAAGTTATATTTATTAGTATCTGTTTTGTTCCTTAACTATATTTCAGATCGGTTTCCTCTCATTAACACATTAATGCAAAAAATAAACTTACGGAAAAGAAGAGACACAATAATTTTAGCGAGTGTGATAGCTACTTGTGTTATTATCTTACTGTTGTATGCCTTCCACTAGTTCATACCTATTAATATGTGTTTATTATATTTATAAATGGTGGTTATTTTTAATATAAAACTTTCATATTCATTTCACTGTCAGATGTACTGAAAAGTAAGGAATTTTTCATGATTGATATATGTGTGTGTAACCAATTTATTGTTTGAATTATATCTGGCTAAATGACAAATGAAGGAAATAATTTAGCTGGAATTATTTTAAGAAAATTTTATATGTATTGAATTTATTATATTCCAACTTATTGAACAGTAGATATTGTTTGTTATCTTCATTCTTTGGCTTTCTGTTTCCAAGAGTTCTATCCAATGAAAAACTGGATTGAATTCAGTGATCATTTCAGAAGGTCTTTTACATCTATTATCATTGTTCATATCCTATTTTTTAATTCCTTTGATTTTTCATAACAAAAATGGGCATTGTCATGGAGGATTGAGGTTTGTATATTGAATCCAGATTAAGGCTGTTAAGGGTGTGAATTTGTGAATGGCTCAAAAGTGTTTTTCTTGTTGAAAAAAGGGGAATACATGTACCATGAAACAAAGGTTGAGATTGTGAACATATAATTGTTGGATTTAACCATGGAATTAGAATCTAAAGGTTTATATTCAACCTTTTAGTAAAGCCCTGTTTAACAAAATTATATATTACATTATTTTGATAGTTTCTGTCATGATTGAATAGTGAGTTCAGAATGACTCATCTTGATGACCCACAGAGTTTTCTAGACATACCTTATACATAACTTGTGGACATTCTCACACTTGCTATTATGTATCAAGGATGTTTCTCAATATAAAATAGATTGTATGTACCAGTATTTATAATGTAGATGTACAAATGTATCTAAATGATATTTATTCATTACTGAGTTTTATTAGTATTAAGTGCTTTGATTTAAAACTTATTACAGTACTAATAATTATGGTGATCTAGTGTATTGGTGTAAATGAATATGGTGATTGCTTGGAGTTGAATGTTAGTTGTGGATACTTTTTATGCCCCACCTACGATAGTAGAGGGGCATTATGTTTTCTGGTCTGTGCGTCCATTCGTCCGTCCGTTCGTACATTTGTCCGTTCGTACGTTTGTCCATTCGTTCGTTCGTCCGTCCGTCCGTCTGTCCCGCTTCAGGTTAAAGTTTTTGGTCAAGGTAGTTTTTGATGAAGTTGAAGTCCAATCAACTTGAAACTTAGTACACATGTTCCTTATGATATGATCTTTCTAATTTTAAAGCCAAATTAAACTTTTGACCCCAATTTCACGGTCCACTGAACATAGAAAATGAAAATGCATGTTTCAGGTTAAAGTTTTTGGTCAAGGTAGTTTTTGATGAAGTTGAAGTCCAATCAACTTGAAACTTAGTTCCCTATGATATTATCTTTCTAATTTTAATGCCTAATTATAGTTTTTATCCAATTTCACGGTCCATTGAACATGGAAAATGATAGTGGGAGTGGGGCATCCATGTACTTTGGACACATTCTTGTTTTTATAAATGGCATAATATAGCTTGGAAGTGTATTAAATGATACATTTCGCAATCTGAGTTTTCAGGAATGGAAATATGTGATAATATAGATAATTAGCTTATTGATGAGTATAATAGATATAATAGGATTTTAAAATAGGGTTACAGGAAACTTGAGTGTGTATTGCTTAGCCAAATTTTCTTATACAGTTCATTGAGCAAAGGAAAACAACATGATGCCTTTATTCAACCAGTCTTATAGAAATTGAATTTAGAATTTGAAATTAAATCTTTTAACACAGCAAACTGGCTGAATAAAAGAAGGTTTGATATGATGAAAAATACTAAGACGACATCATACACAATTCACCAATGACTGAAGCAGTATCATAATTAAATTTTGTTCTAATTTAGGATGTATATTCTGTGTAAAAGAGAGTAAAGTTTGAGTGAAGTGTATGTTTTTTACCGGTAATCTAATTGGAGTATGTGTTGAAACTTTTTATTCTCTGAACATTCCATTCTGAAATGTTGTTATTCTGTTTTTATTTTCACATGATCAAAATTCACAGCTCATCAAGAATTTAAGAGTATAGTGTTATCATGTGTTACAATGTAGTATGGGTTTGATTTTTGAATTTTCAGCCAGATGTAATGATTTTCAACAAGATGTAATGGTTGAGATCTATTGTCAATTTTTTTGTCTTTAAATATTCACATTGGAACCTTGTTTTGTATATATGCATTTGTATAGTGATGAACATTAGACTTCATCTATGGTGAAATAAAAATAACAAGAAAGTTAAGCACACCACTATAGATAGATTCAATAACATAGTCATATTACAAAATGATTATGGGTATTCTTTGTGTTCAATAAAAAGTTTTTAAAGCCATGTTCATTGAACGATAGCAATTTAACCTGAATGATTATTTTATCAAATCTGAGAAAACTAGGAACTAAATAAATTAAAACAGTTGAAATGTTTTGATTTGATTCTTGAATCTTCAATGTAACATTCCTCTTAATGCTTTTGCAGGTAAACATATATTTTACTTAAAAAAGGTTAAACATCCCTCAGGCTTAGATGTCTTTTAAATGTATTGTTAAAGCCCTGACATGTGTTACTCTTTAATGTTGAATATGTGTATTTTCTAAATTTTGAGCAAAACACCAAAAAGGTTCAATGAAATGGACGTCATTAACCTGACATCTGTGAAATTATTATATCCAATGGTGTGATTTTAAAAAAGGGCTCTCGTTTTTGTTGTATACAAGAAGTTTATACTGTAAGTTTGAATTTATCAAAAAGAAAAAGAAGCACCTTTAAACCAATCATATAATTTCATTTTCATCATATAGTTCTCATGGAATTGAATGTAAAGTGAGAGATGGAATACTGTGATAGATATTTATATTCTGATTATATTGAACTCTGACTGTTTTCATTGTTTGTAGTTGTTACTGTTATAAAGAGGTAGTATTTATATAATTCTTTTTGTGTTTGAATATGTCATTTATGTACATAGTGTAAATAAAATATCAAAACAAAATAAACGAGGTTTTTTTTGATAAAATACTGCAAATTATGAATTTCAGCAGAGAAAAGTTACAAGTATATTATTGAAATTAAAGAATATATTTGGTATACACCAATTAAACAGGAACACAAAAGAAACACACAAATAAAGGCAATAGTAGTATACTGCTGTTCAGAAGTCCTAAATCGATTGAGAGAAAACAAATCTGGGTTGCAAACTAAAACCGAAGGAAACATATCAGGATCTGCTTACCCTTCCGAAGCACCTGAAATCACCCCTAGTTTTTGGTGGGGTTCGTGTTGTTTATTCTTTAGTTTTCTATGTTGTGTCATGTGCACTATTTTTTTTCTGTTTGTCTTTTTAATTTTTAGCCATGGCGTTGTCAGTTTGTTTTAGATTTATGAGTTTGACTGTCCCTTTGGTATCTTTCGTCCCTCTTATATCAACTACTAGTATAAGAGGAAAACAACAGAACGACAGAAACACTGAATTGGGACATTGTTAAAACAGCACTACATAACAAATTGTCGGTATGGTTCATAAATATTTCACGTTTCACGTCTTTCACAAAGATTATATCGTTTGTTTTCCTGTTGCAATAGTTTTACACTAGTTGTTTATGGGCCCTTTATATCTTGCTGTTCGGTGTTTTGACCTAAGATTATACATTTTACAAGTTTTGACTGGGATGGAGAGTTGTCTAATTGGCACTCACATAACACATATTCTTATTTATATCCGCAAAACAAACAACGTAAAAAAATAAGAGAAATAGCAAAAAGACAACAACAGGCTCATAACAAGGTACTGTCAAATGTATAATGTGGTGGGTTTTTAATAGTCCCTCTAGCCTAGATAGTGGTTAACATGTAACGGTTCATTATGAGAGAAAAAAAAAAGCCAGAACTCGTAAGGTGGATATAAATAGAAATTACATCTTATGAAAAGACAGGGTGAACATGGTATGGTACTAATACATCACAACAACAAATAGACACAAAGTACTGATCTGACAGTACTTAAAGTTACTGCCTATAGGTATATCATAAATATATACATGTTTATCATAACAAAACATTTTAAATACAATTGGAGGCAAGACTACATGTATCAAATCATTCAAAGGATTGTCATGAACATTTTATGTTTGTGGCGTATTTCATATATTTTCCTAAATTAGACAATTCCGATACATTCTTTGTTGAACTAATTTAAAAACAGACGCAATTGTATAATAATACCTTTCGATATACAATGTTCTTATATTGTCCTATTTTGGACATTTTAAAATAAAATGAAACTCTTACACGAGCATCACTGAAGAGACATGTATTGTCGAAATGCGCATCTGGTGCAAGAAAATTGGTACCGTTAATTTTATTACTACCACTGGGTCGATGCCTCTGCTGGTGGACTATTGGTCCCCGAGGGTATCACCAGCCCAGTAGCCAGTACTTCGGTACTGGCATGAAAATACGGATTTTTTTGCGTTATTAAAATTAGCTGTTACAAAATATTAGAAATTATTATAAATTAAGGAATGTATCTCCCTCATGCAAAGCTCTGATTCCTTTCACGGATTTGGCTATAGTTTTTGGACCTTTTGTATTATAGCTCTTCATCTTTTATATAAGCTTTGGATTTCAAATATTTTGGCCACGAGCATCACTGAAGAGACATGTATTGTCGAAATGCACATCTGGTGCAAGAAAACTGGTACCGTTAATTTTATTACTCGATATCACCCTGTTTACATAAAATACATAATCTTTCATTTCTTGTTTTTTTAGTGAATCGACCATATTCAATATTTAATTTATGTGAACACGGTCTATACTTAGTTAAAAATACATTGTGGACCTATCTTTTTTGTCAAATAAAATTGCAACTGAAAATATACACAAGATGTTTTTAAAAAGTAAATTTTGATGACGAATTGAAAAAAAAACCATATTTCCTTCCTAGAGAAAGTGGTCAATAAGCCTTTGTTGGAATAATATTAAAAATACTTCTTCGCATACATCATTCTGTGCATACCAAACATGCCCCAAAACCTTAGATAAGCAACATACATTTAACACTATTAACCCATGATGACTTATTTCCTGATTCACACTCATCATACATATCATTATATATACAACTTAGAAAACAAATTTTCGTCCGTAATAGACGAATCCAATATTTTGATGATCTTACTTTACGAGATATTTTAAATAAAGGGAACTCCCAACTCAGAATAAACCATTGCAGTAGATAAACTCATCATAGATACCAGGACTAAATGATTTCTTAACAGTCAAAATATTAAACAAAATAATCTATATGAAGTTTTTCTATGTCAGATGCATTATGAAAACCCCATATTTCACTTCCAATTAATAAAACAGGTGATGTAAAACAATTTTGTTTGTACATTTAAACACATATGTTTTATTCTACTATACAAAATTGATAAACATTTTCTTCCTTTGGCACCAATATTTAACTGAGTTTGATTAAACTTTGCATTGAAATGCAACATAACTTACAGATACAAATATTGATGAGCAACTTTAATAATTTCGCCATTATACAACCATTTTTCATCGCTTCTTAATTTGCCACCGTTTCTAAAAAATATATCTACCTTATTTTTGCTTGTGTTTACAATAAGCTTCTACTTTTTACATAATTATGTAATCAATTCAACATGTTTTGCAACCCATCAATAGTCTCAGAAAATATAACAGTGTCATCTGCATGCATCAATAAAAGCAATAAATGTTCTTTTATGTCTACTAACAGACATAAGCTATTAATAAACTCATTTTCAAAATAATTTAAAAACATTGAAAATAGTATGGGTGATAACAGTACCTCTTGTAATACTCATTTGTTTACAGAAAATATGTAAGAAAATTCACCTTTAAATTTTACACTGCTCATAGAATTATCATATAAAGACTTAATAACTGAAAATAGCTTACCCCTTATACCCCATTTTGCAACTTATGATATAAAAAAAACTTTTCAAGTTGTCAAAAGCACTTTTTAATCTACAAAACAACAATTTAGTAATGATTGATAGTAAGGCAAACATAGCATCAGTTATGCCATGACCGGGTCGGAACATAAACTGAGCATTTGTTAAGATGTCATTTTCGGTAGCCCAGAAAGTGAGCCTTTCATTAACAATAGTAGTACAGCAACTGAATGTGATACCTCTATAATTATCAGTAACATTTACATTATTGTTTTTTATGCACAGTTTCTCTTATACCGAAAGAGTGGTGTAAGGGAATTAATTTAGAGGTTAATGGTGGAAAACCAGAGACGTCTTATCTTACTAACCTATTTGACATATCACTGGTAATTCTATAGTACAATCCAAATCATTCTTTCCTGATCCATATATTTCTCCACAGTTTTAGTTTGAATAAAGATCATTTGGTTCTCCTATTAATATATTAATGTGAATTCCTGTTCCGATACACGTACATCTTGTTACTACAACAATCTCGTAAAGGGCTTCAAAATTGGCATAAAGAGGTATGATCGACGTAAGCGAACATATTCTTGACATTATTCATATTTTGTGTAAATATTTTTTTTTCGTTTCATCCGAAACTATGAAGTGTTTTGAGAACGTGTTTATCTTTTCGTCATATTTTGTGGTTTTGTGGTTTCGTCGTAGCGTTGTAAGTTTTCCTCAATTTGAGTTGTCAGTGTCCATATATCTGCTCTTTTATATAGTGTCGGTTCTATGAAAATGACATTTACACCAAAATTTCAGCAACCAAACAACAATACAAGAAATACACATAGTGTATCGATTAAAAAATATTTTTGTGAAACAATACGTTCACAAATGTAGATCAGTGGATAGAATATCACGTAAGCATATAACTTATGCAACTTTTTTTTCTTTTAAAGTAAGAAGAACGATCAATTATAATAAATATGCTCGCGTTTTACATTACCATGAAACATCTTGGCTTCAAATGAGAGTGACAATTCTTTAGATGGGCAGAAAATATGAAAAAAAAGAAGCAATACAAGGGAAACTTGTAACATGAAGATTCTGTTCTAAAAATTTAAGGCCTTTAATGAAATATAGCACAATGATTGTATGATAAGGCATGGTTATCAGTTGAAATTGATTAAAAGACTCGGTCACTTACATTTTCAAATTGCTTTATTAGAAAAAAGAAATGCTATGGAATATTTTTAGTCTGATTTGAGTTAAAGTTTACTTAGTGGAACACTCTTTAGACTGATAATGATAATATTGGTCAGTAAACAGCCTTTCAAAAGGATCAAATTGCATTTGTATGAGAATGACAAAAATAAAAATGAATGATATGGTTGATAAAAATAAGTAAACAAGTCAACAATGCAACACAAAGCTTCCCGTTGTATTCTGGTAATAATAATCTACATTTCACGTTTGTATAAAGATGAAGGCAGAAAAAGTTTGCACCTGATTAGTATTGGAACAAAGAAATTAAATTAATCTAACGTTTCTTTTATGATGCACAATTCTGCAAGTAGATTAGATATAATGGGTAGATTTAATAGAGTATCACAAGCCCAGTAGTCAACACTTCGTTGTTGACATGGATATCAATAATGTGGTCATTTTTATAAATTTCCTGTTTACAAAACTTTGAACTTTTCGAAAAACTAAGGATTTTTTTTATCCCAGGCATAGATTACCTTAGCCGTATTTGGCACAACTTTTTTGAATTTTAGATCCTCAATGCTCTTCAACTTTGTACTTGTTTGGCTTTATAAATATTTTGATATGAGCGTCACTGATGAGTTTTAATTAGACGAAACGCGCGTCTGGCGTACTAAATTATAATCCTGGTACCTTTGATAACTATTATTACATTGTCTATAGCCTAAATCTGCAATGCCTATGGATACATTCATTTGACATAAGGAGTAAAATATTCCCGGATAACTTACTGTAACGGAAACAAGTAGGTTATATGAGATAACGGTAGACATTTCAATTCTTTTGTCATATAGCTCTTCGACAATTTTCGGTACTTATACATCTTCGGATTGTAAATGTTTGGCTTTGAGCGTTCCTGATGAAGGTAAATCCAGAAAATCGCTTCGGACGCATAGAATTACTAAACGTGTTGTTTCCAATTTTTTTCAATGGGTTTTCTTTGCATTGATTTTGAGGAGTATGAAACAAATTATATATAATTTTAGGAAAGGTAGATATATTGGTAGGAAACGAAAAATGTGATTTTTAACCAAAAACGCTTGAAAAGCAAAAAAGCGTCATCTTATTGAAAACCTATTTGTTTACTGCAATGGAGAAAACCACTCACTTCTTATAGTCTAAGATGTGATATGTCAGTATGACTTGGCAGTATGACACTAGTAACATACTTGTGTTTAGCTACAATTGACTTGATTAAAGATGATCATATTTTCTTTAAATTGAGATCCTACGTACTCACTGCAACTTGGAAACTGGAATTGCAGTTAATGACCAGTTTGCATGAGTCATTATTGTGGATAACAATAACAATTGTGGATTAATTACAAAATTGTATAACCGTGAATATTTGATGTCGTCGGGTTACAGAAGTCTGCATATAAGCATTTAAAAAAATGTATTTCTCTTTACATTTAAATTCGTTGTCTACATTTATCCAAAAAGTCCACGAAAATTGGTTTCCAAAGAAAAATGAACTCATAGTATATGTCAACAAAGAAAAGTGAACTTAGCATTATAAAAAGCGGATTAATAACGAAAAGGAGAAACATTGGATGTTATGACAAGAAGCTGCCACAGTGAACAAGCAATATAAAAGTGGTTATATATCTCATAGAGCGAATATTACGAGCTTCTGCAATCTATGATTATGTGTTTCACGATCAGACATTAGATATGGTATATAAAACATTGCTAGCTGACTCGCCGATTCCAATTGAGGCATTTTTAATTACATAAACATTACCAACTACAACATGAGATACTAAAATCTTTTTTAGATTCAAACCAAATCACAATAGCTGTCATGTTTTCAGCGACATATATTGACATGTCATTATAAATGTCATAAACCACAAACTTATGACATCGTATGAACTCCAAAAAAAGGTGCGTCGATGTCATTTTACTGTTTGGTCATTGAGTTTTATGATGCACTTTATATTTCGACTTTGAAGTATGATCAATCAATATGTAGGTTCTGTCCAGGGTTCTATTTCACCTTTATAATGTTATTTTTTTTTAAATTATCGTGCATTCCCGGTTTTTTTTAAAGATTTCATTTTTTGATGTTCATTATGAGACATTTATTTCATCAAGAAATTAGCTGTGAGAAATAGGTTAAATATATTGACATTAAACTATTTAACTACCTGTCAACCACTCATACTCGCTTGGATACAATGGTGTTCCATTTAACCAAACCCAATGTCCCTCTACATTGATATCACTTTTACCAATCCATGCCAGTAAAAGTTCATTGCTGAAATAGAATTCATTGTTAAAACACACAGCGATGACTGTTCTTCCTCTGCAGTTTATGTAGAAAGTTCCAAATCGATTAAAATATATAGGGGGTAATTCATTATATTCTGATCGCAAGTAGATTCAAATGATTGGAGATTTAATGAAATATGATAGTTTGGTTTATGTGCTGAATATGTACGATTTGTAATCAAATGAAAAAAGAAAAAAGTAACCTGATAGTAATATCTCTTTTTTTTTTTTTTTTTTTTACATATAAAGAACATGATGTCATATAATAAAAATATGAAACTCAGAATACTAGAAATGGACAATTTTTTTACCCGTCTTGTTATATATAACAAGGTAACATGGTAACCCATTTTTTCTCTTTTGTTCTCAATGCACATTACATACCTATCTTCTCATATTTTTTTTTTGTAATTAACACGCGATCATTTTGCTCTCGTTCTATCCACACAAAAGTGCTTTCGTGTAAAGTTCTAACAAAATAAAAAAAAATGATACACATACTGTAGTTTAAAAAAAATGGAAATGATACATACGTTTTAAACCATTTTTGCAAGTTATACACTATATTTAGACCCCCAAAAAGATGTTTTTGTTTTGTTGTTATCGTTTATTTGTTGTTAAATTTATTATTGGGCTGTCTTCTCTAATTGACCTTATCCGATATCTAGTTCTATTTAGTTAAATTGGTACCAAAACGAAAGATACTATTATTCACATTGACGAGCTAGGAACCAATGAGAAATTCACGAACGGGGGAAACAGTTTTGGCTACATGGTTTTTAAATAAAATGTCTTTAAGGTTCCACTAAAGTCAAAATATAGGACACTTCATAAACATCTAAACTTTGCCTGTATTTTTCAACCTATGATGAATAAAGTCATAAACTATGAGAACATATGTTCATTTAAACATACTTAACATATACACACGGTGTAAATTGTAAATAAACTTGAAATTGATATGTTGTGGTCAAACCGGTTCTTGGGGTGAACACTAAATTTTCAAAAAAATCTGAAGGACTGCAAGACGACTTAATTTGTTTAGAATTGGTTTGGACGAATACTGTTATATCTAATGCAGGGCAAGCTCATGTTGATTTTTCCTAAAATGTATTGATTTTCGAGTTTCAGTTAATTTCATGTATCTAAGTGAACGAATATCGAAGGTACAATACAGAAATTGGACAAATATGCCATTAAAACATATGTATGTGACAATTCAACATGAGCTTGCCCTGCATAACATGTAACAGTATTCGTCCATACCAATTTTAAGCAAATTAAGTCGTCTCACAGGCCTCCAGATTTTTTTGAAAATTTAGTGTTCACCCCAAGAACCGGTTTGGCCACAACATAACAAGTTCAAGTTTATTTGCAATTTACACAGTGTGTATATGTAAAGTATGTTTAAATGAACATATGTTCTCATAGTTTATGACTTTATTCATTATAGGTTGACAAAAACAGGCAAAGTTTAGATGTTTATGAAGTGTCCTATATTTTGACTTTAGTGGAACCTTAAGTAGGCCCTTACATACAACAAAATATAGTTTGGAGTAATGATTCCGATCAATGCTATAAAGAAAATTAAACGTACATAACACCTTTTGGAATCCGTATTCTTTATTAGTATCTATGCACCCAAAGTGAAACTGCGAACAACTTCTGAAAGTTATCGTCGTAAGTGATTTTGTATCCAAATTACAGTATTTTGCAAATGTCTAACTAATGACAGGCACAGAACACGTTTTTATCAATTTATATTTGCCATGAAAAGTGCACTATAAGAAGGAAGTAGTCGATAAAATAGCTATAATGTGTGATGTAGATGAATGCATACATTGATCAAAAACAACTTTTACATCACGGAAGGTTTAAGAAGGCTCCCACGGTAACACCGGTGTGAGCAGAATTCTTTGCAAACTGGCGATTAACAATTGTGAATTAAAGAACAAAGCCATCGAAAAAAAAAAAATAAAATTATAAATCTAAAAAATATACGAAATGACTTGCTACCCTGTAGTTTAGCCCAAAAATCATACTGAAACGTGCTAAGTTCAATACAACCATTTAATCATCCACGAAGTATATCGAAACATGTGTTCGATTACCACATGTTTAAACAAAATAAGTTTTAGGCATAGGTGTAAATATCAAATTGTGCAGTATGTATTTGTAATAAAAGTAACCAATTATCATTTTGAGTTATACAAAAATGTATGAATGAATTCTAAAAATTGAGGGCATAAAATTCCGTTAACTAGTAAGGTCTGGTGGGTTAATAACGGTATACAGACCCCACTCCTCATAAATGTATGAAAAAGGACAAATTAACTTAAAAACAGTGGGGACTTAAAATAGGTGGTGTAAGTCTTACATCAGCGAAGTTATCTGACGAATAAATACGCCACTACATAAAACAAATCCATGGTATCTTATGCGACTGACATTATGAATTGAATAAAAATGTGTAAAATCGACAAAAAAAGTTCATTTTACAGTGTGGAATGCATACTTTCCGTTAAAAGAGGAAAGTTAAATTCAATTCCTCAGATCTTTAAAGTAATAAGCTTTATTTTAATATTAATGTCTAATAAACAACCTCACACCATATATCCTATATCTAACCAAAAACTCATAAATGATATTCGTTCAAAGTTAATGTTATGAATAAAGATGAGGAGTATTCAAACTTTGATCTCATAGTGTTTTAAAACATGTGTTTGTATTTTTAACGATAAGCTCATATAACTTCTCTCTAGGAGAATGCATTTCTTTATTTGAAACACATACCTGTAATGGTTAATACAACCAAGTGCGCCATTGGAAACATCTCTATTCAACCTAAACCAAAAGATGTATATAAGGGTCATCATACAATTCACTAATTAACTGGATGCGAAAAATTATGTTTCTTTGTACACATAAATAAGAAGATAATATATTAATTTTCCCTTTGTGCATAAACTTAATAATGTTTTCGTTTACTGTACAGAAGATTGTTTACGTTTTAAGTACTAATTCAAAAAAGGTTGCTGAAATTAATCTCGCCTGTAACCGATATGATTCAAATGAGTTCATCGTATTTGCTCCTCATTTTTGATCGGTTGTTTATATGTCAAGCACGGTATCTTATGTTCTTTTTAATTATTTAAAAAAATGGTAATCCACAACATATTTCAAAATGGTAACATTGTAAGATGTATACCGACATATCGTTGACCGAAAAATGACAAAACCGTCCGAACAAACAAAAACTTATGTAGATAACATAGATAAAGAAAGATGTGGTGAGATGCCAATGAGACAACACTCAATCCAAATAACAATTTATAAAAGTAAACCATTATAGGTCAATGTACGGCCTTCAACACGAAGCCTTGGCTCACATCGAACAACAAGCTATAAAGGGCCCCAAAATTACTAGTGTAAAACCATTCAAACGGGAAAACCAACGGTCTAATCTATATAAAAAACAAGAAACGAGACACACGTATAAATTTCATAAACAAACGACAACTTCTTTACATCAGATTCCTGACTTAGACATGTATAAACATAAAACTGATTATAAACATTTATTCTTTACACATGTACCTTCTTAAAATTGATTGTTACCTTGTAAGAATTTGTTCACAGAGGTCCAAAATAAAACATATAATAATATTGGTGTACTTTTATTTTGCCCACTGGATGATGATATTAGGGACAGTTGTTTTATTACTTTAAATATTGATGGTTTTGATAATTTTTCTAGTCAAGATAAGCTATCTGTGATTCTAGGTGGTGTAAACAATATACGTTTGTGTACGAAAACCTGCAGAGACATTTTAGATAGGTGACGTAGAGTTTTATTTACATGTAGATAGTTTTGTATTTGCTTTTTTTTTTTTTTTTTTTTTTCAAATATATATATATATATATATTTAATGCTTTAAGCGGTGTGAAATTTGTTTCTATTGTGTAAATAATCGTCTCTCATAATTCTATATGAATGGCTTTTACATAAATTATGTGTAATTTGTTTTAATCAATGTGTTATGTATTTAAGAATTGAATGCTTCTTTTTGTAAATTTATTGGGGTGTAAAAGCGTTGACCGAAGTACATTTTGTATGAAGCGCGGAAGCGCTTCATTCTAAAAATGTACGCACGGTCAACGCTTTTACAACCCTATAAAGTTACAAAAAGAAGCATTCAATACTTATAATTACATTATTTAGCTATGATCACGAAAACACGAATTTTATATATTTTATTATTTAATTCACCTGTGCACTTTATTGTTCGAGCACGTGTTATCATGAATGAACAGTTGTATTGAGCATTACAACTGCTTACGGAATAACACGTGATGTGCAGTTAGCCAATCAGAATAAAATATTATAATGAAACATACATCTAATGTAATTATTGCTTTGTAAAAGGTGAGACGTTAATAAAATATTGTATTGTTTTTGCTTATCTTTATGACACATATATGTTACTGCAATGATCAATCATGAAAGAAAGTTGAGTTTCTTTATTATCCTGATATCATTTCACTATTTATACAGTATTTTCTCTACCTTCTCCCACAAAAAAGTATGTTGAAAAATATTTGAACAGGAAGACTTAGCTCACAAAATATGTAAAACACGAAACATCTTTAAGTATAAAAGAGGGACAATGATACCAAAGAGACAGTCAAACTCAGAAATCTAAAATTAACTGACAACGCCATGGCTAAAAATGAAAAAGACAAACAGACAAACAAAAGTACACATGACACAACATAGAAAACTAAAGAATAAACAACACGAACCCCACCAAAAACTAGGTGTGATCTCAGGTGCTCCGGAAGGGTAAGCAGATCCTGCTCCACATGTTGCACCCGTCGTGTTGCTTATGTGATAACAAATCCGGTAAATAGTCTAATTCGGTAGGTCACATTCATGAAAGGGAAGGGGATTGTAGTTACGACGTAAGGAACATATCCGATATCATTTGCGAAACGGTTATTCTATAACGGTCAACCAACTCGTGATGGCATCCGTAAAATTTACGAAGGTATGATTTCAACTTCACCATTTGGAACTCTTGGTTTAATAGCTTCTTTGTGAGCAGCAACCCTCTATCAAGAAAATCCTGATAGGAAATGCAAGCACGGGAATATCGTTTCACAATAACTTTGAAGCCCGTCTTTGATTGCTGATAAAATAGATGTTAATAATTTAGAAAGAGGTTTCGTGGAGCACTTGGAAGACCCAGCAATATACCGTTGTTTGTAAGGACACTTATGTAGTTTATGTATCCAATACAGTGATGGAAGATCCAGTTCTTCATCTTTGGTTGAAATTCCAAAGGAACATAGAACAGACCTATGATTATCCAGGATTTCCTCTTTGGTAAATGTACTCAGACATTCAACAGATATAATCGTATTTATTTGTTTTTTAAACGTATTGTTTTAAATCTTTGATGTTTAATTTAAATACAAAGCTTCCTGGTTACATTTTAATCTTTACTTGGTATTGTCAATCAAAAAGATAAATGTTATTGTTAGTTTGAGAAATTAAATCCAAAGAAATAGTATATAAGATATCATTAATTCAGATATTGTCCAACTCGGTATATCCGACTCTCCCTGCTGGACGTACGCAAAACTCTGGGAGAGAAGTAGTTTTGTTACGGCCAGAAATCGCCTTTAAATTGTAGCCAACAAAAGACACAAATCAATAGTAAAATTTAACAATATTTATTATTCAAAAGTTTACAAGAAGTATTACACAAATATTACTGTCAACTTAACTGTCAAAATATGAGTCCAATCTTTTATCTTTATCTATATCCGGATATCTTTCGGAATCCAACCTGAATATTACGTTCACTTCTACGGTCACAATCCAGTATGATGTTTGTAGAATAAAAGTGTCAATCCAAATGCTATGAATATTAATGTCTATCGATGTCTAAGTCTAAGTGTAAGTCCAAGAGCGAGTGTTAACCTTGAGTGTCTGTATATATATAGTTGTCATGGAAGATTCTAGAACAGTCTATAATGGAACATCCTAGAAAGTTACAATAGAAGTTTCTAGTAAAATGTAGAAGTTTATATAACGCATCTTTTATTAGGATCATTCTGGAAAGTTCCAATCATTCTGTAATTGTTCCAGTGATTTCTAAACTACACAGTTCTAAGATTATTATGTAAACAACTATCAGGACACACAACACAAATCAGGCCAACATAAATAAATACAATAATTACAATATCATAACACCTCCCCCCTTAAAAGAAGTTTTAGTGTAACATAAACTTATCATGAATAAAATGAACAAAAATACATAGTATATACAAAGTGTTTTTATAAGGTCTAGATAAAGCATCTGCTATTACATTATCTTTACCCTTAATATGTTTTACAATTACATCATATTCCTGTAACAATAAACTCCACCTAGTCAACCTCTGATTCTTGATTCTCATTTTATGTATGAAGGTGAGAGGATTATGATCAGTACAAAAACAAGAATAGGATATACAGTGGGATTCAAATATACATCAAAATGTTGAAGTGCTGACAACATTGCAAAACACTCTTTTTCAATAGTTGAATATTTTTCTGATGTTTATCTAATTTCTTGGAAAAATATGATATAGGTTTCTCAACATTATCATCTGTCTCTTGATATAAAACAGCTCCAATTCCTACATCGCTTGCATCAACAGCAAGTTTAAATTGTTTTTCAAAGTCTGGAGTAATCAGAACCGGACTATTAATTAAAAGTGATTTGCTATTTTCAAAAGCGTTTTGACAATTTTCACTCCAGATAAATTTAGAATCTTTTCGTAAAAGATGAATCAGTGGTTGAACCACAGTAGCAAAATTTGAACAAAATTTTCTGTAAAATCCAATCATGCCTAAATATCTCATTAGTTGTTTTCTATTTGTAGGAGGAGGAAATTTGGAAATAGCTTTCACTTTAGCCATAATAGGTTCCACTTGACCTTGGCCAACTGTATGCCCTAAATAATCAACAGTGGCCTGACACAATTCACTTTTACCAAAATTAACAGTCAAATTTGATTGTGACAATCTATCAAAAGTAGCATACACATGTGTTAAATGCTGTTCCCAGCTATCACTACATACAATTAGATCATCAATATAAGCATAACAACAGTTTAAATCTTTTATAACATTATTGATCATTCTTTGAAATGTAGCTGGTGCACTTTTCATGCCAAACGTCATTACAGTATATTGAAATAAGCCATCTGGTGTAACAAAAGCTGATATTTCACGAGCTCTCTGTGTCAATGGAACTTGCCAATAACCTTTCAACAAATCAAATTTGCTCACAAATTTTGCTTGACCAATGTTGTCAATACAATCGTCTATCCTTTGAATCGGATAGGAATCAGATTTTGAGACTAAAATTACTTTTCTGAAATCAGTCACGAAACGAAATGTTTTATCTGGTTTTGGCACAAGGAGACAAAGAGAGCTCCATTCACCGCTACTCGGCTCAATAATATCATTGTCAAGCATATATTTAATTTCTTTTCTCATAGCTTCAAGTTTGAGTGGACTGAGCCGGTAAGGATGTTGCCTAAGTGGAGAAGCATCTCCTATATCAACATCATGACAAACAGCAGTGGTTTTGTTTGGCACATCTGGAAAAAGATTTTTAAAAGAAAATACCAAAGTTTTTATTTCTTCTCTACGAGCAAAAGACAGATGTGTAAGTTTGGAGTCTAAATTTGACAAAATTTCTGAATTTTTTAATCTAACTGTCTCTTCCATAGTTTTAGAACTAAAAGGTGGTTCAATTACATCTGGTTTGTCATGATTGTTCTCAAATTTAACCATGCCTAAAGTGGCAACTGGTTTACTCTCACATTCATTAGTACGCTCAAAATATATTAATATGACACAATCTGTTTTGTTTACGCCGACCTGGAGTTTTTACCATATAATTCAAATCATTGATTTTACTCTCTATTGTATAAGGACCACAATATTTAGCCTGTAAAGGATGTCCAGGGACTGGCAACAATACAAGTACCTTATCACCAGGCTCAAAAACTCTATCCCTGGCATCTTTATCATACCAAATTTTCATCTTGTTCTGTACATTTTCAAAGTTTTTCTGAGCAATTTGACAAGCAGTATACAATTTTTCTTTAAATCTGGATACATAGTCTAAAAGATTCAAGTCAGTATGTTCAGTAAGCCATTTTTTCTTAATCAATGTTAACGGTCCCCTTACAGTATGGCCAAATACCAACTCAAAGGGACTAAAACCCAGGGATTCTTGAACAGCCTCTCGGACCGCAAAAAGTAGAAAGTTAACTCCATCATCCCAGTCTCTGTCAAATTGAAGACAAAAAGTTCTCATCATGTTCTTCAATGTTTGATGAAAACGTTCTAAAGCACCTTGAGATTCTGGATGGTACGCACTTGATCTATACTGAGCAATCCCTTACTGGTACACGACTTGCTGAAATAAACCTGACATAAAATTTGATCCCTGGTCGGACTGTATAGACTTAGGAAGTCCTACTAACGTGAAAAATTTGATAAGAGCTTTGACAATAGTAGGTGTCTTAATATTTCTAAGCGGAATAGCCTCAGGAAAACGAGTAGATTTACACATGATCGTCAATAAATACGCATTTCCAGTTTTGGTTTTTGGTAAAGGTCCAACGCAGTCAATTAGAACTCTGCTGAAAGGTTCGTCAAAGGCTGGAATAGGCAGAAGTGGTGCTGGTGGTATTTTCTGGTTAGGCTTACCAACAACCTGGCATATATGGCATGATTTGCAGTATTCTTTGACATCATTTCTAAGTCTTGGCCAGCAGAAATACTGCAAGAACTTAAGGCAAGTCTTTCTCATACCTAAGTGTCCAGCCAAGGGGGTGTCATGGGCAAGACCAATAATTTCTTGCCTATAAAATTTAGGCACCACCACTTGGTATACCACTCTCCATTCCTCCTCTGGGGTAGCATCAGTAGGCCTCCACTTCCTCATTAAAATGCCGTCCTGATGGTAATAGCATTCGGCCACTTTGTCTGCTTCCTTCTGTGGTTGAGCCCTCTAGCTGAGCTGAAGAACCTCAGATCTTTATTTTGTTCTTCCAAAAAGTTCTTTCTGTTTAATGCATGGCTGCTTGCGTCTGGCCATGGCATAATTACATTCTAGGTGGTCTTATTATGGCCTTTTCTGATCTACCAGGATCTTCTATGTCGGCTAGAAAATTGTCAGAAAGGTCCATGTAATCAAACGGGTTTTCTTGCAAATCCTCATCTTGTTGTTTTCTAGCCATCGCCCTAGTGACAACACAAGCTGGATACAATTCAGCATCATCTTCAGGTAATTTAACACCACCGGTTCACTGGTAACAATTGATTCAGCAACCACTTTGTTCCTAGCTAGATCATTTCCTAGCAATAATGTAACACCATCAACGGGGAGATTAGGACGAACACCCACAATAACTTGTCCAGTTATTAAATCTGACTTCAGATACTAGTAAATACGATGGAGAGGAACATCTTTACAACCTAACTCTACACCTTGTAACAAAACGGAGGCATCAACAGAAGTCTTCTCGGACAAAGGCAACACACCTTCTAACAATAAAGATTGAGAAGCTCCAGTGTCCAGTAAAATCTTAATAGGTTGAAGAGTGGTATCATCAACAATAGAAATAAACCCATCAGACATAAAGCGTTTATATTCTTCCATGTAATCACAAAAACTGGACTTAAAAGCCTGACTCGCAGGACATTCCAATGTACTGGTAACAACGGGTGTCGTACAAGCACTGGACTTCGGCTTATTATATCTTTCATTCTTCTTCTGGAGTCTTAAACAATCAGCCATCAGGTGACCATTTTTTCTTACAATAAGCACAAATCAATGACTTCTTCTCAAAGGTATCAATTTTTGGACTAGACATATTATAACTGGACTGACTCTTATTCTGTGCAACAGGCTTACCTTCAGTACGCTCAGTGCTTTGGTTTTTGTAATTTCCACTTGAAGTATTAACATCAATTCTCTGCAATAATAGACCAAATATGAAAAATTTTGGCCAGATTATTTTTTTTCGAATACTTTTTTTTTAAGTTGAAATGGTCCAAACTAACAGTCAAATTAAAAAAAAATCAATAAAAAAAATCTGAATAGTCTGGTTGCCATGGAAACCACGTGACATCATATGTATATATTAGTATAGCAAGGAGAAATGGCTAACATTGTATTTTATGGTAAAAATGAGATAAAGCATATCATTTTTTGTTATTTTCATGGGTATAAGAGAAGATTTCGATCATTTAAACTGCTAATTGACAAATTTTTCGAATAAAAACACTTTTTTGGCACATTAAGGTGGTCCACTTAACACAAAAATCGGCATGATTTTTGCCGTTTTTTGTCATTTTTTACATCTGATTATACCAAAAACGCAGAAATCCTCACATAAAAGACTATAAAATATAAAATTATGGATGTTTTGTCAACAAAATGCTGCAAAAAAATTCTTGGGTAAATGTTGCAGAAAGTTGCCAATAGAGGAATATTAGTCATTGTAATTTACCCTGAAATTCCCCCTTTTTTAGGTTCTATTTGTTAATAAATATTTCATATGAATATTTTCATGATAAAATAGTCCTTTCTTATGAAAACAACTATTTTTAGATGTATTGAGGGTAATTATATCATATAACATATTCCAGCAATTAAAAATGTCATGCTCAAACTAATCTAGATATAATTTCAAAAATTGAGTTATTTCTCTTTTTTGAAAGGAGTAGGTCCAGTAAGACCCCTTTTTGACCCCAAAATATAGCAGTTTTATCAGATTGTAAAAACTTTTAGTTATTTATTGGACAGTAGAATGCTTCTGCTACATAAATATGGGCTGATTTTGACAATACAATGCACATATGTCGGGTACTAGCACCATTAAGTCATGCTAAATAACTGAAATCTCCACAATTCTATCATTTTAGTTAAATTTTAGACGGTTTTCGTGTAAAACGAAAGTGGCTGAATTTGTGTTCATCCTTAATATTGAAATGTAAATTGTATTTTATGATAATACATAACATATATAAAGGTTGAGAATGAACACGGATGCGGCCACTTTCATTTTTGACAATAACCATCCGAAAAGTGACATTTTTCGGCATATTTGGTAGATTTTTCATATTTGAGCTTGAATTGGATCGTTTTTAATGACTAAATCAGTTAAAATCTTTCACATAAACTAATTGATTCAAATGAAATAGACACTTAAGTGTTTAAAAAGTGATCTAAATCTTTTGTCAGATGAGCCTGAAATTTGAGGCCAAAATCGTTCCTTACCGGACCTACTCCTTTTCGTTCAAGAAATAGAGAGAAAAAACTTTAGCAGCAATAACATTTAGGAGACAACTTGATTATACTATTTCTGGATCACTTTTCCTCACTAGACCGAAGTATTGGCGGAAAAGAAAATAATTATTAGTTTTAAATTAAAGGGTAATAAATAATGTTGATATTATAACTGCTTTGCAACAAAACAATATAACTACGTTTTATATATAAAATATATTACCGGTAAAATCATTATTTGCTTTGAGGGAGCTGATTCGAAGTTTCACGGTTTCATACTAAAAATGTTCAAAGGCAAATCTCGTGAATCTTTCATATAAATACGGAGTACTTCAGCTATTTATCTTAATACTGCAATTACATACGTATGAATATGAGCAAAAGAAAAAAATCGAATTTTACCAATGCAAAACTACAGTGCCCAGTTTCATCCTAGTAAAATCACTAATAAATTATGTTATCTATATTAAAACGCATCAAATAATAGTTTAAATTTGTGTTAAAATCATTTTGTTATCACAAGTTATGGAACTGTTAACAAAGAAAATTTACTTACTTGATAAAAAAAACAAAAAACAGATGCTCCGCAGGGCGCAGGTTCACACGACCGCATAGGTTGAACGGTTGGGGCAAGTATGGACACAACATTCAAGCTTGATTCAACTCTAAATTTGGATTGTGATTAAATAGTTGACACGGCATAGGTTTCTGACACAGAATGAATGTGGTCTAATGAACTTAAAATATTTTTTTTTGCCTTTGAGCAATTCACTATGCTGTTGAATATTTATCCTCTCAAAAAAATGTTTGAAGAAATTTTCTTTTTATTTATGAAATCTGAAATGAGAAAAATTGAACCCCCCCCCCCAATTTTTTTTTCACATCCCCCTTTCCCTTATTCCAAAACTGATCTCAATTCAAATTTCTAATGGAGTTTGCAACAATAACTACTCATTTAAATACATCATAAAATATTAAAATGTAAAAAAGTGCTTGTTATCACTGAATGGTAAAGATTGTTTTAATTTATCAGTTGGTAGTAAAAGTGAATATACATTGTATATTGTATAAAACAATGATTTAAGTTGATTCAACTACTATTCTGGACAAAGAAAGATAACTCCAATTGAAAATTTCTTGCTATTGCGCAATACTCTGCAATTGAAAATACTTGCTGTTGCAAAACACTGTGCAATTGAAGATTTCTTGCTATTGCACAATACTGTGCAATTGAAAATTTCTTGCTATTGCACAATATTGTGCAACTGAAGATATCTTGCTATTGCTGAATACTATGCAATTGAAAATTTCTTGCTATTGCACAATACTTAATATAATAATTTTGGATCCTGATTTGGACCAACTTGATAACTGGGCCCATAATCAAAAATCTAAGTACATGTTTAGATTCAGCATATCAAAAGAAGCCCAAGAATTCAATTTTTGTTAAAATCAAACTTAGTTTAATTTTGGACCCTTTGGACCTTCATGTAGACCAATTTGAAAACGGGACCAAAAATTAAGAATCTACATACACAGTTAGATTTGGCATATCAAAGAACCCCAATTATTCAATTTGTGATGAAATCAAACAAAGTTTAATTTTGGACCCCGATTTTGACCAACTTGAAAACTGGGCCCATAATCAAAAATCTAAGTACATTTTTAGATTCAGCATATCAAAGAAGCCCAAGAATTCAATTTTTGTTAAAATCAAACTTAGTTTAATTTTAGACCCTTTAGACCTTAATGTAGACCCATTTGAAAACGGGACCAAAAATTAAGAATCTACATACACAGTTAGATTTGGCATATCAAAGAACCCCAATTATTCAATTTTTGATGAAATTAAACAAAGTTTAAATTGGACCCCGATTTGAACCAACTTGAAAACTGGGCCAATAATCAAAAATCTAAGTACATTTTTAGATTCAGCATATCAAAGAACCGGAAGGATTCAATTTTTGTTAAAATCAAACTTAGTTTAATTTTGGACCCTTTGGACCTTAATGTAGACCAATTTGAAAACGGGACCAAAAATTAAGAATCTACATACACAGTTAGATTCGGCATATCAAAGAACCCCAATTATTCAATTTTTGACCCTTATTCCTAATTTATTGGGACCAAAACTCCCAAAATCATTCCCAACCTTCCTTTTATGGTTATAAACCTGGAATGTGTTTAAATTTCATAGATTTCTATTTACTTATACTAAAGTTATGGTGCGATAACCAAGAAAAATGCTTATTTGGGCCCCTTTTTGGCTCCCTAATTCCTCAACTGTTGGGACCTCAACTCCCAAAATCAATTCAAACCTTCCATTTTTGGTCATTAACCTTGTGTTTAAATTTCATTGATTTCTATTTACTTATACTAAAGTCATTGTGCGAAAACCAAGAATAATGCTTATTTGGGCCCATTTTTGGCCCCTAATTCCCAAACTGTTGGGACCAAAACTCCCAAAATCAATCTCAACCTTTCTTTTGTGGTCATAAACCTTGTGTTTCAATTCCATAGATTTCTATTCATTTATACTTAAGTTATAGAGCGAAAACCAAATGTCTTCGGACGACGACGATGACGACGATGACGCCAACGTGATACCAATATACGACCAAAAAATTTTCAGTTTTTGTGCTCGTATAAAAATGGAAAATGGTATGACCAAAAAATCAATTCTTAATTTTGTCTACTTTTGACTAGTGAAGTGTACAAATTTTCAAATAAATACTTTAATTATTCTATAGAATCTCCTCCTTTTTTAAATTGAATATTTTTTTATAATTTGTAATACAAATGTACCACAAAAACAAGTATGAGTAAATTCTGTTTTTTAACTTCTAACTTACTTAATAAACTTACTTTATTTGAAAATCTATCAAAAGAATGTATATCTATACATGTAATATTAGAAATGTAAGAAATGACTTTATATCCAGATTAAATCACCAAATATACATAAATTCCAGAGTTTTGTTATTGCCTAAAATTATATTCGGCAATAGGGTGAATAATCATCATCAGATTTCAGGCAATAAGCTTAATGCCTGAAAATTTCAGGCAATAACTTAATGCCTAGGCGTTAGCTTATTGCCTAGGATTTAAGCTTAATGCCTAATTTCACTTATTGTCGCTAACATATATAACAACAACAAAAAAAACACTCAAAAGAAAATACCAAAACCTTTTTTCTTTTAAAAATAATTAAAGTATGAATACTGTACGAAAGAACAACAGTAGCACTGCCACTGATACTCTTTAAAATTAGCATCTGCCTAAAGCTCACTTCATTCCAAAATTACAGTTTTACAAGAAAGATGTAGTATTTTGTCCTCTAACCTTTACTTTAATTGAATTGAAGAAACACAAAATACATAGTTATATGTTCAGTTTTGATTCAAACGAGTTTTTACTTAATTACTTGAAGAATACGCTGTAAAATAAATTGATTCTCTAAATTCCCAATTTGTAAACATAAAACCCAAATTTTCCATAAATATAATGAACCTAGTAATGAACCCATTTTGTTTATCTCTGTATTTAAAGAAAATCATTTGAAGCATCCATCCCAAAATTGTTTGATTTTAGTGCCTCTCTATTTTTAAATTTTTTGTGCAAAAAAAAAATAAAAAAAAAAATAGGTCACTACCCCCACCCCCTCTTTTTTTAAGGTTTACATTAAGGTTTTTTATTGTCAACCATAGGTCAGTCATTTGAACAAACATATTCAACAAACACCAACATCAATATAACATGTTAGTTAGTTTATATGGTGGAAATTGTCTGGTATGCTAGCAAACATATGAAAAATTTGTCTACATGAACAGTTTACACCCCTAATACGACCCAATTTGATTTATCCGCCATAGATTTAAAATATGTTTACCCAGAGATATTTTTTCATTAATGATTAGCCGAATACCTAATCTTTAAGTGTAGTGAGTCATGTTTAGCCTATATTTCTGCGAAAAAAATATTTTAGGGACCAAATTTGGTCGAATTTTACTCTTTTTGCTTAAGATTCACAGTACCTGAAATAGCTATTAGCTCTGATATTCTATACTTTATTACTCCGTATAAGATTTACTTTAATAAATATATTTGTATAAAGCATATTCTGTTGTTCATTTAATGATAAACTTTTTAAAGCTATCTGCCATAATAAATGAGCTGTTCATAATTGAAATTTGGTCATTTTGAGGTAAATTTTCCTTGGTTGCTAAGGAAATTTATGTTCCTTGGCAACCGACAAGAAGGACTGGGATGATTAAGATTTTAAACTGATTTTTATGAATAATGCAACTAACTTTGATGTTAGAGGTAGTTTTTCTATCACAATATTTTTTTTATGTGGCCAGCTGTTGGTTGGTGTTAAAACATTTTGACCCTTGAAACTTCTTTTATGTGAAAGGGTATAATTATCTGAAATTACAGCTGCATCATGTATTGTCCTAACAGTTTTGTCGTCTAAATGTGTTTTTAAGTCTAAATGAACACATTGTTTGAATTCTTCTAATAACATCAATTGTCTTAGGTTATCAAAATTGTTATCTGTTTTCTTTGAAGTAAGCCATCTATCAAATGAATTTTCTTATTCCCGAGCAAATTCCACATAGGTTTGCGAATCAAACTTTTTATAAGATCTAAATTTCTGTCTATATGCTTCTGGTACTAGCACATAAGCTTTCAAAACTTCCTGTTCCACCGTGTCATAATCGGAACTTTTTTCTGATGGAAGCTAAGTGCGGAGTATAATTCAGCGACCTTACCCTCAAAAGCACTTTGTAGCATTGTAGTCCAATATGGCTTTGGCCAATTCAAATTATGAGCAATTTTCTCAAACTGCGGAAAATATTTATCGACTGTTTTTTTCACAAAATCTGGGACCAAAACGTATATTTTTTGCTGCATCAAAATATTCTGATTTTGACTGGATTTTAGTGTTGCTTTCTTCTTTGACCATTTCAAGTTTTAGTTTCTCCATCTCTAGTCTTTCCCTCATTTCAAATTCTGCCTGTTTTAACTTTAATTCATCTTCTTTTTCTTTTATTTTCTCCATTTCCAACCTTTCCTTCATTTCCAGTTCTGCCTGTTTTAATTTAAATTCATCTTCTTTTCTTTTCTCCATCTCCTTCATTTCCAATTCTTTTAATTTGAGTTCATGTTCTAATTCAAGCTGTTTTAATTTAAAGGCGTCAATATTTTCGACTTTAAGTTCAAGAGCCTCTTCACCTAAAATTTCTGCATCCACTAATTTGTCTATAAGCAAATTTTTTATAATTTGTTTTCTCATAGATACTCTAAAATCTAATTTCAGATGTTTAGCAAGCAACACTAATTCCTCCTTCTTTAAATTATCAAACCCCTCCAGGTCTGGCGTTTTCAAAAAATTTCCGGCATCAAATGCCATTTTGTAGAATTTTGTTGGCTAGTTATAATAAAAATTACAAAACAAATTTTGAATAAGATATTTTCAGTATCCCGGACGAGCCCCCAATTTCTGTTACCGCAGAAATCGCCTTTAAATTGTAGCCAACAAAAGACACAAATCAATAGTAAAATTTAACAATATTTATTAAACAAAAGTTTACAAGAAGTATTACACAAATATTACTGTCAACTTTATATAACGCATCTTTTATTAGGATCATTCTGGAAAGTTCCAATCATTCTGTAATTGTTCCAGTGATTTCTAAACTGCACAGTTCTAAGATTATTCTGTAAACAACTATCAGGACACACAACACAAATCAGGCCAACGTAAATAAATACAATAATTACAATATCATAACAGTTTATTTATGCTCTATTAATTGATTCGGATATGGGACTTAGAATAAACAATCGCGACCGAAAGGTTTAAATGTTGCCGCTAGACTTTCCGTTGTTTTAGACGTTTACAATAAAGCCAAAACGAATGTAAGAGACGGACGAATGATTGAGTGAGTATGAATGATGGCGAATTTAGTAGAGCAGCAAAGACTAATATACAACTGACTCGCGAGATCGTCAACAAAAGATTTTGCATTATAGATGCATACAATGGAGAAGATTCTGAGCATTTTGACTGCTCGAACGTAGTAAGGTAAGGCGCGACAAATGCCCTCTTAGGTAACTGAACACATACCTAGATCCTAAGACAATCTGTGGAGGTACTTAAGCCCAAATGTCTGAGGTTGATCCAGTACTAGACCGAAATATTTTTTCAAATAAACAGAGACATGACGGATTAAAATCAGATCTAGAAGATCTTTCGGAAAGAACATCAGAAGAATTGACTAGATCTTTGCCGACAGAGAATTAAGACTTGTTTGTCTCTTCTGGTGTCGGCTTTGGAAGGACCTATCTTGTTATACATACAATCAATACGGGAAACACAAAGCATATCAAAGAAATGCCTCGTCAAAAGCCTTATCATTGTAAGAGGGTATCAATGACAACCTTGACCGATGTTACAAAAAGTAATAATTGAATCTACCCACATTTCCAGGCGGCAGGGATAGTCTAAATGAAGAAAAATATATGATGAATATTGTGTACACCAAGTCTCGAAATAATTAGTACAGTTCCCTTGAAGGATATTTGGAGGAAGAAATGACCAAAAATGACGAGCGCAAAACAGATTTTGCAACAAGCAAAGGCTATTTCTATTTTTTGTGTCTTTCCAAGTGGTTTTCAGATGAAGGGTTTATATTATTTGAGGGACATAAAAGTGTGTTTTTTTTTTAGATTAAATGACCTCCCTATATTATCAGACAAGTTACTTTTTTTAATAAAATAATACTGATATTAATCACTTGTACTGTCTAACTTAAAGATGAACACAGAACATGGTGCAAACACTTATTGATGATTTGCAAAGAACTGAATGCTAGAGAACATGTATTATTTGAGATATTGTCATCTATCAAATCGAACCACAGAAAGTTCTTGTCGGTAAAGCTAAATTGCAAACAAAAAAGAGGTACAAGGATTCTGCGAAACAAATTCATATTTGAGACAGAAATGTCTCAACTTCGGTATACGTTATTTAACAGATGATGTCAACGTTTACGATGTGGACTAAATTGCTCATATTGACCAAGCTACACATTGGCTAGAACTACATCTGTCAGTGTTTTTAAAATTGACCCAGCAAAGTGTCATAGATGTCGTTCAGTGGAAGATACTATATTTATAGCCACGAAGAATTATAAACAATCGGACTAATAGCAATCGTGTGGTGCTGAGTCTTGGTACACTACAGCTTACAAAAGAACTGGTAGGTGACAGGTTATTAATCCAGTTGTTTGGTGTGTTGGTCATGACCACCTTTTTTAAGAAGCCGTTGTATTTTTGTTTTTGTGTTTCACATGCAGTTACGCTAACCATTACCGTACCCTAATTTCGTTTACTAATAGATGGACATTGTACTTGTTCATGTGAATGAAATTCTGATGTGGATTAGAATATATGAGTGTGGCACCGCTACATTTTCTTGTGAGGTTATTGTTATCACAAATCGTGTTACCCCTTAGTGCTGACTACACATTTAAACGAGACAAAAGAATATCGGATATATCCATCAATGACACAAAATCAGCACATGCACACAAACAAACAAGAAAAAGAACAGCGCTTTTATTGCAGTGACAGTCTATGTACGTCCAATAGAGAACGTGCTTTGTCTTCTTTCACTTTTTCCCTATACCTCTTTTCTGATAAATACAGACAGGCCATGGCATGATATTCACATATCCCTACCAAAAAAGTAACACAAGAGATAGATCGAAGAGTATTGCTGAAAAATTTGTGAGGTACACATTGATCGTTATGATTTTTCTCCAGCGTTTGGAGTTGCTAAAGCTTACACAGTCTTTGTTCAATATATGGCTTGCTAATAACTCAACAAAAATACCAGCATTGAAAATTTGTATTTGTGCCAGACGCACGTTTCGTTTATAAAAGACTCATTGACACTCGAATAAAAAAAAAATCTTAAAGTAAAATAAAATGAAATAAAGCATGAAGTTGAACAGCATTTTAAAATAGCTCAAATATCCCCTGTCTGTAGGTAATCTATTCCTGGAGTAGAACAACCAGCAAGTTTTGTGGACATTTAATTTGTAATTCTATCTATATCAATTCTATTCCTCTTAGATAGTTTGCGTAAAATACTTTATAGATAAGCGCCATTTAACATGTTTAACACTGCCATGCAAAATCATGATTTGTTCCTGTACATATCTTGAAATGTTTTGCATTTATCACTCTGGGCATTTTAGAGATTGCAATGCGGTATTGGTTTATTGAAGATAGACAGATGTCTCATTGACAATATACCACATCACCTTATTTTCATATCAAAAGTATGGTTTTTCTTCATGTGTGGTTGCCAATTGTTAACTCTATTTTGTTTCGAACAACTTTTGCGGGAGGTACAGGAATGTTTTAAGGTTGTACACTTCTCTTCAGCGACCAAATTAATTGAGTTTCTTTTTATGGTCATCGAATGAATACATTACCATAATTTTATTTTAAATATTTTTGTTTGTGGAATATAACAATTCTTTTTTGTAACCTTTTGTGACATATTTATATTATTACCTGTACTATAATTGGACCGTTTTTCTGGAAGCTTTAATATTTTACAGGAGTGTGTATCACCATGCGTAGTTGGTCATAATTTACCGCCATTATAGTTTGACAATTTTTGCAGAAATAAATGCACTTTCACGATTAGTCGATAATTATACCATCAAGACATATTGTGATCGTTGTTCCTCGTAGAGCATATTTTCATAAAATGTTGTTTGTTATACATCTGTTTTACACTTACTATATCATTAATTTGATTGTACATTTGTTGACGAAAGAAGCGGACTGAAAACTGTTCCAATGGCGTACGAACGACGGTAATTAAACAATAATTTTCTCCATACATAAATTTACGACAAAAGACATGATTTTTCATTTCCTATTGTTAATTTTCCTTTTATAGAAGGCGATCTGCCTTTGGCTCTAACATACAGGGGTAAATGCAGTAAATAAATATACGTCACCAGGGACCGCCCATTTAGGGGAGAGCTTTCTGTATAACACTGAAGTCTTATGCACTTCTGATTGGTAGATAATGTTTGTAATAAATATTTTTTGGCAGATGGATCAAAACTAGAGTTGAAAAAAATAAAAAATAAATGCTGAATGTACTTAATTTTTTTACTACAGGGTTAAAAAGAAATGGTAGTCAGTATAGTAATTCA
Organism: Mytilus galloprovincialis; assembly: GCF_965363235.1. NCBI lineage: Eukaryota > Metazoa > Mollusca > Bivalvia > Mytilida > Mytilidae > Mytilus > Mytilus galloprovincialis. Next base: position 10,103,776 of record NC_134842.1, read on the forward strand.
GTGCGAATCTACATTGTTTGTAAACATGGTCATGTAAATGCCCAAAAATGCAGCATGACCCTATGTTTTTATTAGTGCAAAAGATAGGGCTACATTTGTACTTTCATGAATGCTATATGCAAGAATTCAATTTCTAAAGGTAAATCAGGTATAAATTTAATTCCATACATAGATTAGCATTAAAGTCAATGGGAGATTTTTTACTGAATTTACCCCTATAGGAAAATATGCACTCTTTCACTGTACTTGTCCAAGACCACACAATAATCAACAAACTAATTTCCTGCAAATTTAAATGTAATGAAAGGATTTTGGAACCATTGGAAGTTGTTTTTTACACAAATTTCTATCTTAGCTGCGGCTATCCAGGATGCACTTAGTGTACTGTGAAAGAAAGCATGGGGTATATGGTAAAAATCAGTTTTTGTGTGTGTGTGCAGATGGAAAGAAACAATAGATATTACACTTTAGAGTTATGATATCAATGAAAGGCATAAATATTCTCCCCATTTACATCACATTTTGCACATATTTCTCCTCATAATGTATATAAAATCGTATGAAAAAAATGAATTACCTCCCTTTGACATAGTGATTTTTTTTTAGCTGTGTTCCCCATGTTAAGTTGAAGAACAAGTGGTAAATAAGCACTTTTCTAGTATTTTAACACTGGAATAATCTGACCGCATGAAGGTATTCATTTATTTTTACATAAGACATTGCCTTTCTCTGTTTAAAAACTATACTAGACAACTTTTCATGATTACATGTCCTTCATCTAGGTAACTAGTGTTGAAATGTTTGTTATTGGATTTTTATGTTAAATAATTGCTTTTAAAGATTCCAAATTGTTACTCTAATCTTCCAAATGCAAAGTTTAATTATACTTTAAGTCTTATTTTTCATATTTGGCACTTTTTTCTACTTCAGTTATGGTTGTCTAGTTTTGGCGAATAATCCATCCTGATGTTGGGGTAACAGGAATTTCTGCAGAGTGATTGTCAATGAAATTTTGTGAACTTTACAAGTAATTAAAACACAAATTTAGTATAATGAAACATAATTGTTGTTTGATTTGGTATCTGTCTGGGAAGCACGAACGTCTGCTTTTAAATACATCCTGGCACCCGAGAGAATGTTGTGCAAATCTTTGTCAACATTGCCACTCTGAAAATAGTTGTGGCTTTGGAGATTTTTGAGGTTTTTCATTTTTGCACCATCCACGGCTTTTGACGATATCAAATATTCAAAAATGTCCCCGTACATGATGTTTGGCCCTTACTCATGTCGTCAATCCACCCCGTTACGATATTTAATTCTGAGGGCATTGATCGTTTCATCTTAGTAGTCATAATACAGGTAATAATCCAACAGTTTTTACGCACTCAGTCGCTTTGTTTACAATTTCGTTCACTAATGCAATCGCGGACTTCCATCGGGACGCGCAAGTGGCAGTTATCTAATCAAAGGGCGATAATTGAATAGATCCGTCTATAGACACGTAGGAATTTGTGCATGAAGGTAACAGAATTCGATTTGACAAAACCAATGTCACATTACTTGACACATACTAGTTTTTAGTATATAACGACCGACCTGATTGAAATTATAAACACAAACTAAATAAGCAAAACGATTTCATGATCTATATTGCAATTTCACAGCATCGTTGGTTTATTCGTGATAATGTAGATTAAAAATAGATATGCAAAATCATAAAAGGTAACAATATGACAAACTGATTTTTTTTTGTAAGTTAGAAGGCAATTTTTGTACATTTTTTCTATGTATGTTAGCTTAAAATTTTAAAGTGGCGATTCAGGTGTTATCGAAAGTATTTTTGATGATTAGTGTCGATACCCGACAATAATGTACTTCTTAACTCTATATTGCCCATGTTTTTTTTTAAATTAAGTATAAACAGAAGGATTGGAACACTTTCTGATATAAGGTTCTTTAAATTTAGACAAATGCTTAAAATCTAATGCTGTTGTTTTTTTAATGGTAGCGTGATCATTTAAACTCATTTTATTATATATCTAGTATTAAATACAGATAAATTGTATGTGTAATACGGCCAATGTACTGAAAGGAACATATGTAACAAATATCTCTGACATAAGGGTGTACTAATTACGGGTTTAATTAAGGCTAAACAACCTTGAGTGTTATCGATACCATTACAAAATACTGATTACTGTTTTGATACAGGGTTACCATACACTGATAGCCAGAACATATAACTGATATCGATGTGAGGCAGAAACAAATAGAAGTTTGAAAAAGGCATTGCAATTGTGAATGATATCAATGACAACACGACATACTGAAAAGGGGTTTAAAAACCGCTATGCATTAGTGATTGTTACGGACGACAAGGCGAAATACATGGAAAGAGAAAAAAGAGGGCAAAAAGATACCAAAGGGACAGTCAAACTCATAAATCGAATATAAACTGACAACGCCATGGCTAAGAATGAAAAAGGTAAACAAAAAAACAAAAGTACACATGACACAACATAGAAAACTAAAGAATAAGCAACATGGACCCCACCAAAAACTAGGGTTGATCTCAGGTGCTCCGGAAGGGTAAGCAGATCCTGCTCCACATGTGGCACCCGTCGTGTTGCTGATGTTATAACAAATCCGGTAAATAGTCCAACTCGATAGGTCACATTCATGAAAGGGAAGGGGATTGGTAAATGCTCTTTTGTTCCGACGTTGGAAAGTTCTGGGCGGAAAGAACTAACTAGCCGAAAAGTTCCGGAGGAACTTCTCAACTAGTTACTTTGTTCTTCCTCTGGTTTAAAAGTTCCAACGGAACATATTAACTAGTTAGAAAGTACCTTTTCGCCAAATTCGAAGGGATGCTTTCAACTTCACCATTTGGAACCTTGTGAGATAAGAGGTTTGCAATTGTCAATAATATCGATGACAAGACGACAAACTGATTAAGTGTTTAAAAAACGCTCAGCATTAGTAAATATTTCGGACGACAAGACGACATAGATAAAGGCTTTGCAAACGTGATTGGTATCAATGACAAGACGACAAACAGATAAATAATTTGATTCAGGTTTTTAAATCGTGATTGATATCCATGACATGAAGACATATTTAAGAGGTTTAATGTAAATTAAGGCTTATCATAATTTTATCTCAAAATGTCCTTTGTCAAGTCAGAATTATTGCAGTTGGTTTCAAATAGTCCGTTTCTATGTATATTTGTTTTTTGATTTTTATGCAGTTTGGTGTTTCTGCTGTTCTGTTGTTTAACTGTGATAGTTGATGTGTTTCTCTCGGTTTTAGTTTGTAACCCGGATTTGATTTTGCTTAACCGATTGGTAACTTTTGAACAGCGGTATACTAGCGTTGCTTTACTTTTGCAATCGTGACTGATATCGATGACAAGACGCAATACAGTTAGTTTAGGTATTTGATAAAGCCTTTGTTACCTTGATGATATCGATGACTTGGCGAAATTTATATAAGGTGTTTAATGATGGATTTGCAACCCTAACTTATAATGTTGAATGTTGTAAAAGGAATGTTAAATGTTGAAAACGAATGTTGAATGTTGATAGCGAATGTTGAATGTTGAAAGTTGAAAACGAATGTTGAATGTTAAAGGTCAAATGTTAAAAACGAATGTTGAATGTTGATGTAAAAAAAAACGAATGTTGAATATTAAAAACGAATGTCGAAAATGAAAATCGAATGTTAAAAACAAATGTTGAATGTTGAAATTCAAATGTTGAAAATGAATGTTGAGTTTTTAAAATCAAATGTTGAAAAAAGAATGATAAAAAAAATTTTTAATATTGAAATCGAAATTGAATGTTGAAAATGAATGCTGAAAAAAATGTATGTTAAGTGTTCAATGTTGAGTACTGAACTACATGCGTTTGCGACATTCCATTTTCAACATGAAACATTAGTTTTCGACATTCCACATTTGTTTTCAAAATTCGACATTAGTTTTCGGCATTCACGTATGTTTTCACATTCAAACTTTTGTTTCAACATTCGTATGCACATTTAACATTTGATTTCAACATTCATCAGTCGATTGTAACATTTAAGCAACATATTAAGGGACTCAAAATGTCTAGTGTAGAGAAATTCAAACAGGAAAAAACGGTCTTTGACACCAGAGTTTAACAATTTAAACATGCGTGCTTCATGCCATACCATATCAAAGACCTTTTACTGTTAAGAAACGCTACACATACTTTGCTGTGTTGTTCTAAAGTATAGTTAATTGTTTTGAGGAGACAAATGGAAGCAGCAAAAGAACCAAAACCTTTTGTGAAATCCATGTTGGAAAAGTTTGCGCTATTACGACTACTATTTGTAAGCAGATGAATACTTTTAAAAAAACCTTTAATACACTAGATAGTAAACATACGGGCCGAAGACTTCCCTTGCTCAATTTAGTGTTATCACCTCATTTGAACAAGGGAACAAATTATTTCAGCCAGTCAATAAGAACCTTCTTTTTTTCTATAACGATATTTAGAAAAAATGAAATACCTTTCGCAACTTTTGATCCACCAAATATCAAGCGTTCGTTTTAGCTGTTTAATAACAGAGCTTACATCACAAGAAAAAGGTCTACCTGGTTAGTATATATATTTGTCAGCTTTACATACTCGTTAAATTTCGCTGTATATTTTATTAATTTCATTTAAGTTCATGGAAAGTTGACATATCACATATCTGCTGATGTGGAGAGAACTTCGAAATAATTTGGTAATGCATTACAAATCGACTTTGGTGGTGTGTGAACAACTGATGTTGCATACCACTGGGTCTTCCGCCATGGATCCAAACTCAATTAGTTTTGTTGTCTTTATTTTGTGCTTTTTTCACGTCTGCATTCCAGTAGGATTTTGTGTGCGGCTTATATATAATACAACGAATTGTCTCATTTGCGATAGTTATAAGCGAATTCACTATACTACTTGCAATTCTATTCTGTTGAACATAGAGAACTTAGTCTAAATTAATTTACCCTGCCTAGGTGCTTTTATTATTTGTATGTTTAAATGACGTTTCAGTTTTCACCTGCTGTTGGTAATGTTCTTTTATAGTTCTTCATTCGGTGGTTCAGACGTACGTATAATAAAAATATTTCTGTGACTCTTATATTAATTTGCAATCCAGCTGATCTGTAAAGATTTCTTCTTTCTGCCGTATATATCATTTATTGCGTTACATACTAGTAGTTAGATAAAAACTGACGAGGAAAAGTGAAACCCAGCCACAAAAGCTTTATTATTTTCATATGTTCAACATTTATATTATTAAATTGTAATGGTTATATTCTACATCAAATACTATAGTTACAAACCTGATTTTAAAATTAACTCATATTTTTTAAGAAATTTAGCTGTGACGTTGTTTTGTAGCTTTATCTTGTCGGTGACAATACATGGTTATTTTTGTGCTGTTGTATGTGCTTTCCTTTTTTGTTTTACGTGTTCGTGTTTTATTCTATGGCAAGTCACCATTTTGTTGATGACATGAAAATCAATAATGTTCATTTTTGATAAATTTACTGAAAAAGTAAGAATTATTCTTAATACTTAGGATTTTTCTATTATCCCAGGCATAGATAACCTTAGCCGTATTTGGCACCACAACTTTTTACTTGTTTGGCTTTCTTTACGATTTTGATCTGAGCGTCACTGGTGAGTCTTATGTAGACGAAGCGCACGTATGTTGTATTAAATTATAAACATGGTACCTTTGATAACTAATAGCATGTCGAAATGTCCTATTAAAATGTTTATTTGTGTATTTGTCTGTCCTGAATGTTCTTGCATTTAATTGTATAGCAGTTCTGTCATATAATGTTGTCATTTAAGTGTTATATCTAAGATTGCCATAAAAGCGCGAGGTTTGACTAGCCACAAAACCAGATTCAACCCACCATGTTTCATAAAATATCCTGTACCAAGTCAGGAAAATGACAGTTGTTATCTTGTAGTTCGTTTATGTGTGTGTTGCATAGTCGTTTTGGTGTGTTGTTGCCCTTCAGTGTTTCTGTTGTTTCGTTGTTTTCCTCTTTTAGTTGATGTGTTTACCTCAGTTTTAGTTTGTAACCCGGATTTGTTTTCTTTCTATTGATTTATGAATTCGAAGAGCGGTATACTATTGTTGAGTTTATATATCCCTGAAATTCGAATAGTTTAAACTTATATTACAATTCGATACTACCCCTTCCTCCACTTTTGAACCTCCTTACGAATACAATTTTAGGCGCTACCCTGTTTTCTATACTGGTAACATTCCCAAGTTATGTCTCTATGAAATGAAACACAGTGATCATATATCGGAACCAGTCTGTCAAAAAAATAACATATCTATGAATATTATATAAAAAGAGGCGTGGCTTGTGAAACAGTTGAATTTACAAAATGTAACATAAAGGGCAATACATCTAAGACGTGATTAGATATTTCTCTTATCTTCCGAGATGCTGATTATTTTCCTAGATTACACCTCTAAAATTGTTCTTATAATGTTTTGAAATGTAAATGCCAAGTTCGTTTAAACTCAACATACTAAGGTCACGTGTGGAAATTTCTCAAAATGTTCAGGGTATGAAGGACTTTCGCTGACCATTTTTACACAGTTTTTTTATTCTTGGAATTGCTATAGATTTAGAAACATAAGCAACAAAAGTTTGACTATTTTGTGTTATTTTTTAACACAGTTGCCATGTAGGTCGATCAACCTGGACGAACATAACTAACTTATTGGTTGACAGATGAAGCAGTTACAGAGGAAAAGATTAATAATGCAGAGTTTAATGACAATGGACGGAAAGCGGACGCAAAATCATGGCAAAAGCTCATCTACTACAAATGACATTTTCAATTAACATGTTCAATACAACAATGATTACCGAGCTTTTATTAAATCAGACATTATTCAATATGAAAATACTTACTTAGTAATGTTTGAACATGATATTTATAATATAATTTGTATCATTACGTATTTTTTGCAACTCATCAATGTTACAAAAAGAGGATTTTCAGTAAAGCAATTATAAGAAATAAAAGTTTGATCATTATATATACACTACAACTACAACACAGATTAAGGTAACACATATTTAAGCTGAAATACTGTGGTTTATACTTATATCTTAAATTTTTACATGTTATAAGCTCTTATGAAGTATTTCTTTTTTAAATACAGTTGGGTGCAGACCAAGCATTACATGTAGACGGGCCGAAAAAGTTAACGCGGCGTTTACTCGCGTGCACTTCATGTAAACGCCGCGTTAACTGTGCGTTAACTCCGAAATTGCAGTAGACATTAAAAGTAAACGGGCGTTTACTTTCGCGTTTACCTCCGCGTTAACGCAAAAACGGCGCGTCTTCTAATTTTGTAAAGAGTAAACGGGCGCTTACTTTCCCGTTTACCTCCGCGTTAACGTGGAAAAATGGGCGTCTTCTATTTTCCTAAAAAGTATAAACGCGCGTTTACTGTTTGTAGTAAACGGCCGTTAACGCAGATTGTCATCGTAACCTGGATACACTGACCTAAAATATGAAATGATAAGGAACAACAAAATTAATTGACCAACCGGTCATTTCTGCTTGACATATTGACGATAAAAGTTATTTAAAAATGTCACACATTTGTATTTAATTGAACAATAATTATAGTAAATTTCTTGTTCATCTTAGACAGACTGACTCGTAAAACAAAATTATTTGATATCATTAACCAAAACTGACAATATTTACCTCTTAACAAGTTATCTTATTCTATATAAAAGTAATTCAGTTATATTTTCATGCCATAATTGACCATATAATACGTAACAATTGACAGCAATTTTTGTACCAGCCTGACGGACATGACCTCTTTTTATTTAAAATATTGAATAGTAAAAAAAATTCAGTAGTTTTCATACATCAGACTAACTCGTAATATATAATTATTTGTTTGCAACACCAAAACTGACCATATAAGCAATTTATTATGTAAATCTATATAGCCGGCATAGTAAATGAGTTATATTTTGATATAAAGATTGATTGTATAATAAAAAAGGAAGCAATATTTAATTATTATGACATAATTTTTTTTTTTGCATCAATTTAGAGTGACAGCATGTCCTTTTTCATTCAAAATATTGAATCACAAACAAAATTCAATAGTTTTCTTACCTAAGACTGACTCGTATAATAAAATTATTTGTCCGCAACACTCAAAACTGACCATATAAGCATTCTAGTATTTAAATCTATATAGCCGCATAGTAAATGAGTTATATTTTCATGAAAGAATTGATTGTATAATGAAAGAGATTTGAGTATTATGACTAAAAAAATTTACTCGCATCCATTTAGAGTGTTAGCATGTCTTTTTTTTTTCTTCAAAATATTGAATCGTAAACCAAATTCAGTAGTTTTCATACCTCAGACTGACTCATATAATAAAATTATTTGTCTGCAACAACCAAAATTGACCATATAAGCATTCTAGTATTTAAATCTATTTAGCCGCATAGTAAATGAGTTATATTTTCATGTATGGATTGATTGTTTAATAAAATAGGTAGCAATATTTGAATATTATGACTAAAAAATTTTGTTCGCATCAATTTAGAGGGCCAGCATGTCCTTTTTTAGCTCACCTGGCCTAAAAGGCCATGTGAGCTTTTCTCATCACTTGGCGTCCGTCGTCGTCGTCGTCGTCTGTCGTCGTTAACAATTTTTCAAACATCTTCTCCTCTGAAACTACTGAATGGATTTGAATGAAACTTAAAATGATTGTTCCTTAGATTATCCTGCACAAAGTGTGTGCTTCGATTTTTGATCCGTCAAAAAACATGGCCGCCGTTACTTAAAATAGAACATAGGGGTCAAATGCAGTTTTTGGCTTATATCTCAAAAACGGAAGCATTTAGAGCAAATCTGACATGGGGTAAAAATGTTCATTAGGTCAAGATCTATCAGCCCAGAAATTTTCAGATGAATCAAACAAACCATTGTTGGGTTGCTGCCACTTAATTGGTAATTTTAAGGAAATTTTGCAGTTTTTGGTCATTATCTTGAATATTATTATAGATGAAGATAAACTGTAAACAGCAAAAATGATCAGCAAAGTAAGATCTACAAATAGGTTAATATGACCAAAATTGTCAATTGACCCCTTAAGAGGTAAATGTCCTTTAATGACAATTTTTCACAATTTGTTCATCATATTTGCTAACTTTAAAAAAAAATTTTCCTCTGAAACTACTGAATGGATTTGGATGAAACTTAGCATGATAGTTCCTTAGATTATCCTGCACAAAGTGTGTGCTTCGATTTTTGATCCGTCAAAAAACATGGCCGCCCTTACTTTAAATAGAACATAGGGGTCAAATGCAGTTTTTGGCTTATATCTCAAAAACGAAAGCATTTAGAGCAAATCTGACATGGGGTAAAAATGTTCATTAGGTCAAGATCTATCAGCCCTGAAATTTTCAGATGAATCAAACAACCCATTGTTGGGTTGCTGCCACTTAATTGGTATTTTAAGGAAATTTTGCAGTTTTTGGTCATTATGTTGAATATTATTATAGATAAAGATAAACTGTAAACAGCAAAAATGATCAACAAAGTAAGATCTACAAATAAGTTAATATGACCAAAATTGTCAATTGACCCCTTAAGGGATTATTGTCCTTTAATGACAATTTTTCACAATTTGTTCATCATATTTGCTAACTTTAAAAAATCTTCTCCTCTAAAACTACTCAACCAAATTCAACCAAACTTCATTTGAATGATCAGTAGGGTGTATAAAATAAAGTTTGTGTTTTATTTTCTATTTCATCAAAAAACATGGCCGAAGGCATTGTTTATCAGGTGAGCGATTCAGGCTCTTGAGAGCCTCTTGTTTATTCCAGTAGTCAGCACTTCGGTGTTGACATGAATATCAATTATATGGTCATATTATAAATTTTCTGTTTATAAAACTTTGAATTTTTCGAAAAACTAAGGATTTTCTTACCCCAGGAGTAGATTACCTTAGCCGTATTTGGCACAACTTTTTGGAATTTTGGGTCCTCTATGCTCTTCAAATTTGTATTTGTTTGGCTTTTTAACTATTTTGATCTGAGCGTCACTGATGAGTCTTATGTAGACGAAACGCGCGTCTGGCGTATAAAATTATAATCCTGGTACTTTTGATAACTATTATTCAAAATATTGAATCGTAAACAAAATTCAGTAGTTTTCATACCTCAGACTGACTCATATAATAAAATAATTTGTCCGCAACAACCAAAACTGACTATATAAGCATTTAATTATGTAAATCTATATAGCCGCATAGTAAATGAGTTATATTTTCATGTAATGATTGATTGTATAATAAGATAGGTAGCAATATTTGAAAATTATGAATGAAAAAATTTTGTTCGCATCAATTTAAAGGGCCAGCATGTCCTTTTTTTATTCAAAATATTGAATCATAAACAAACTTCAGTAGTTTTCATACCTCAGACTGACTCATATAATAAAATTTTTTGTCCGCAACAACCAAACGGACCATATAAGCATTCTATTATGTAAATCTATATAGCTGCATAGTAAATGAGTTATATTTTCATGTAAGGATTGATTGTATAAGAAAATAGGTAGCAATATTTGAATATTATGACTAAAAAATTTTGTTCGCATCAATTTAGAGTGCCAGCATGTACTTTTTTATTCAAAATATTGAATCGTAAACAAAATTCAGTAGTTTTCATACCTCAGACTGACTCATATAATAAAATTATTTGTTCGCAACAACCAAAACTGACCATATAAGCATTCTAGTATTTAAATCTATATAGCCGCATAGTAAATGAGTTATATTTTCATGTAATGATTGATTGTATAATAAAATAGGTAGCAATATTTGAATATTATGAATAAAAAATTTTGTTCGCATCAATTTAGAATGCCAGCATGTACTTTTTTATTCAAAATATTGAATCGTAAACAAAATTCAGTAGTTTTCATACCTCAGACTGACTCATATAATAAAATTATTTGTTCGCAACAACCAAAACTGACCATATAAGCATTCTAGTTTTTAAATCTATATAGCCGCATAGTAAATGAGTTATATTTTTATGTAATGATTGATTGTATAATAAAATAGGTAGCAATATTTGAATATTATGAATAAAAAATTTTGTTCGCATCAATTTAGAGTGCCAGCATGTCCTTTTTTTATTCAAAATATTGAATATTGAAACAAATTTTAGTAGTTTTTCTAACCTCAGACTGACTCGAATTTTAACCAAAACAGACCATATTAGCACTATATATAGCTGCATAGTAAATTAGTTTATTATATCCATGTAAAGATAGCAATATTTGAACATTTAAATTGACGAGATGACCGGTACAAATGTACATACTTATATTACCCTTTATCGATATCCCTTTCAATACACTGTACAATTTACGTCTTTTTTTTTATCATTTGTCAAAACAGAATCTTATCATGTAAATCCAAGGCAAACAAGGTGAATTTCGATTAAAAATAATGGTTTTAAATACCCCGAGTTATAGTAGGAATTCGAAGAGACAATTATGAATGGGGAACGAAACAATAAAAACCATGATGTTTATATCCCAAAATATTGAAATATTCTCCCGATGTCTCGGATAACCTTTCTTTTCGTATCGATATTTGCACATGTAACTTTTGGAAGAAAAATATAGAAAATCTGCCTATCAGTAAAGTTAATGGACTTAATGAAAGTGATTTTGTGTAATTTAATATTTCGAATTAAAAGAGTTTTTGAATTGTTCTGGTTTGAAACACATATACGTAAAATATTAAGACTAAAGGTCGTTTTTATAAAATAAATGTGAAAATGAACTTGAAGTTTATTTCTAAATTTACCCAATCAGTTAACGCGAAAAGTAAACGTGCGTTTACTTTCAAGTGCACGTAAAAATATACTTGTAAAATCTGTACTAAACGCCCGTTTACTTTTAAGTGCACGTAAAAATAAATTTGAAGAATTCTAAAGTAAACGCCCGTTTACTACTGACTAAACGGACACATAGTAAACGCCCGTTTACTAACTTGAAGGTAGACATTAGAAATTTCCATTTCAGCCACGTTAACGTAATTATAGTAAACGTGCGTTTACTAGTAAACGGGAGATTTGAAGTTAACTAACGAAATATGTGCACGCGGCGTTAACTTGCGTTTACTTTATGTAATGCTTGGTCTGCACCCAACTGTACGTTGTAATAAGAATAGCAGTACTGTCGTTGAGTTGCAGCAAAAAATTCTGATTCGACGGTCCCACATATCCGATTTACTGCATCCGATACGGGTCGCTAGTGAAACAGCATTTGCGACCGCAACAATCGTTTTTTGACGGCGGAAACTCTCCAACAACAGTACTCCTTTGATTGCTTTTACTACGACCATCAAATACATGCTGTTTCTGACGTGCTTATTTTTAATATTTTACATTGCACTGTCGGATTGACAAATCAATCTCCGGTTTATGTTCCTATTATATAGTAACCAGGTCCCAAGTATGTCAAGGCAATCATCCGAATCTTCTTCAAAACATATATCCATAAATGCATATAATTCCGCATTTGAATCACAATCCGAATCTGAATATGAAGCAGACATTTCTGGTGTCACGCCTTTTAATAAAGTGGCTATTTCAATCCTGTCTTCTTCCCGTATATAGTGCCACATTAAAGATAAACACATGACACACTGTTTCTTAAATGAATTGCGTTTAGAATGCTTTATAGCACCATAAGCCTCATTAAATGCAGATATAATATCAAGCTCTTCATGGTCAACATTTTCTAAAATCCACTGCACCAGTTTTACATGCCCACGATGACATGCGTTTTTTATTAGATTCCTCAAATTATTGTCCTCACAAAGTCCTTCTTCGAGAAAGTATGGTATAACAACATACTTCTTTTTCTCTAGTAATGCACTTAGAACCACAGATAAACTATCTGCTTTGTCATGAAACTTTTTAAATAAATAATTTACAAGCATTATGTCATCATGTTCAACTGTCTCACGGCTGAAAAGTGTTGAAGTTTGCTTTCCACATGCATGAAAGAACGCTCGATTGATGTCAAGCTGTTCATTTGTAAATGTATGAAATATATACTTCACATGATTAATTTTTCTCTGTTGACAACAACTCATTAACACATCTTTGATAGGAATTTGTTCTTGGGGAAGATTAAGAAGAACCCATGTCATTACATCGTCACTGACTTCTTTCGCCTTACATACAGTTCTCATTAATATACCAATATCAACGGAATCGTGATCAATTTCGCTCCATAATAGACTCAACCAAGTTTGATCATCCTTAAAACCTTTCAATGAATGATAGTAACCATTATATCTATTAGAGTATGGACATTCCAAATTACAAGCAAACACCATAGCTTGGGTCATGTCCAAAGCAAAGAAATATTGACGTAAAATCTTCACGGTTTGGATCTCAGCATATACACATGCTTTATTCAGAATTAGTTGTTTATTAAATAAACAATAGTTTTTATTTTCCAGAAACCAGTTCACAAGATCATAATATTTATGTTCTAGAGATATTTTCATCATTACTTCAATATCTTCTGTACTAATGGAATTTAAGTATTTTTCAAGTATAAAAACTACTAAATTACACAAGGCATGGTGTTGGCTATGCAACCGGGACTGATTTAGTAACATAAACACACCTAATTTCAGATCCAAAAGGTCTATTTGAAAATGGTCAAGAATCCATGTTACCATACTTTCAAATTGGGGATTACACGTGGAGAAAGAATCATTAATGTTCAAAATCGTCTGATCTCCCCTTTTATCTTCACAGGCTAACATAAATAATGTCCTTCCATCTATAGATATGTTAGAATTACATGCATTATACATGCATTTTAATAACCCTAAACATTTTTGTTCATAAGCAGTATCTACTATTTGCTGCATTTTCAACTCTTCTTTTTTCACTGTACTATTCCAGATAATGCTTACTATTTTCAATATTATAGAAGAACATTTTCCAGTATAGTGCTTAGCTACAGATTTCAAAATTTTCCTTTTATCCAAACGTGTTATTTCAATCTTTTCCAGTATGCATTCTAATATATCTTGTTGTGAATACTTTAAAGCTGAATCAATAATGCTATACACATCCAACAGAGACATATTAATGTTTAGAACAAACCATTCTACAATTTTGAACATTCTAGCATCATAAGCCTGTTGACATGCAGCTTTAATATCCAACCGATCAAATCCAAATTTTCCAATAATGTATTTTACTATTTTTAACTTCTCCAACTCAATATCTCGTAAATCATTTTGCTCTAATGTAGGCCATGTGTCTCTTCTGACTGTTTTCATACATGCTGAAATAACAACTGACTGGATGTCTATTTGAATTTCAAAGTGGCTGTTTTCCAATATTTGATTTACAACATAGAACTGTCCGTTCTCGGACGCCAACGTCAATATCGCTGTATTATTCAAGCAAACTGGTAGGAAAGCTTCAAATATATAATCAGGAACATGATGTTTCTGTAAAACTAAAGTAACAACAACAATCAGTTCTTTTGAAGTAATGTCATTCTTAGTAAAGAGAAAATTTAGCAGTTCTTTGATATAGGGTTCTTTACTCACATTCCAGTTTACTTTATCAATATTATTTTTCAAAAATGATAGAAAACAGCAAACAGTACCATTTGATTTATATTTGGATATTAGATATTCCACTGTATCAAACATCTGGTATTTGAAAGCAACTTCTAAGATACAGTCAACATCAGTTAATTCCTGGTCTGCAAATCTTTCTATCAGCCATTTAAGTGGTTTATAATATAATAATGGCGTTCTCCCGTATATGCTTTTATGACAAATCACTCTTCTTATCCATTTATCCCTATACATCAACTTAAAAAATGAATTGATATCAAAAGGAGTTTGAATGTATTTTGAAAAAAAGAACTCCAACACTGGTATATTGAATACTTCATATGCATTCCATATACATAATGTAAGAAAAACACACGTTGTACAACCATCTTCTACCTTAGACATGGTAATTATGTTTGGTATTTCGGTTAGTATAACACCTTGATCAAGCAAAACAGGTATTTTGTTTTCTTCAACTATGCTCAATGTGGCTTTAACACTTCTGATATCTTTAGTAAAACAGACCGCATATAAAGAAGAAATCAATGCAAATTTCATGTAACAAATGGTGTAATAGTCCTTGCTGGTTTTGATTATTTGGTTGAATGTATTCAATACAAAACAATACACATCTTCATGACTTTTTGATATGGCTAAAGTGTCAAGTAAGTGAGCAAAAAAACATTCTTTGCTCTTCATGTGTTGAAAATAACTAGCAAACCTATTCATGTCCTTGTTTCTGATTATATTTTCAGTATGTTTATCTCTCTTATCTATCTTTTCTAAAGCCTCTAATAAATAAGGTAGTAGGAGACTATAGTCGTGTTGAAATATTTCAGTATTACCTAAGTTACTAAAAAATAGACATGTAATATTTGCCATGTAAAACTCTGCTAATCTATCGGCCAATAGTTTATAACTGTTAGTTGGAATTCTCAATACTACCTCTCCCTCTTTTTCTGTATATGATTCTGGTTTTAGCATCTTAAGGAAAAATGACCAGCTGATTAAAGGTATGATCTTGTTTATATTTTCTTCGTCAATCAGGGCAAAAGATATGATGACACTCTCCTGTAGTGTTGGGTGATGTAATTTGTAAGACCTTTGGCTTGGGATATTTATTAAATAACTTCCTTTGAGTTCCTTAACTGCATCTGCCACGTGGACCTTTTTCAGTTTTATAGTCTCTCCATAGATTGCATCAATTATTTTTGAAACCTCTAATACGCACGAGTTATCATTAGGGTAAATACAATTACCATTTATTGCTGTGTAGACCATAACTGCATACTGTAGCATAAACTCCGCTTGTTCATTGCTGTGAATTGTACCTTTACGTCTTAGTGTCCTTAAGTCTTCTAATATGGCTTCTGTTGGACTATCGAAAAATTTGCTTCCAAGATGAAAATGTTTGTCATTATGAACGAACTGATACACTAATAGAGGAAACCCTTTGACTGGATTACACTGTAATATATCAATCTCTTCTTCCCATTTTAAAATCGTGTCACCATTACTGTCTACATACCCTGTTCTGCTATCATGTACTGCTTGACGAACAGTCTTCATATACTTTGTGAGAATATTATTTTTATCCAACTGGCTTAGTAAATATCTGTCTGAACTAAGATCAATAAAATTAAATTGGAATAATCTATGACTGTCAAACACTTCTTGGCACTGGCATTTGACTGTATTTCTTATTGTTATAATAACTTTAATATTACCTTTACATACATATGCATAAACTTTGTCAAGAATTGGTGTGTCCTTCTCTTTATTATAAATACAGTTTGTTTCACCAAAAATGTCATCAAGTAAAACCACAACATTGTCTTCTCTACTGACCATATCTTCCCATTCATTCAATCTATTTAGCTTTATACATTTGAATGAAGTATCTCCAGAGCAAAACATATGCAGGACATGGCGACCAGTCCGACTTTTCCCCGTGCCTGCATGTCCTGTTATTAACAAGACGCCATCCTGTTTTAACAATGATAAGCTGTCTGTCACCACCTCAGTCGACACAAATGTATCCTCTCTTAAATCCTCTTCAATAAGGGCTTTTGTATCTCCTAAAAATATATTCAAATACCGTAGATATTTTTTATATGAATATGTATTTCAATGTTAGAATGTAACAGAAATCAGTTTAAATCTTTTTTTTTCTTTCTTGATATATTTGTTTGTTTTTATAGTGTTAAAGATTATAACATAATGTTGACTGTTGTGTCCCTATTTTTGACATTTTTAGCTGTTTTGTCTGGCTTTTTTGTTCGCATGTTGGGTCGAAATGGTGGAATTTTCAGCGACTGTCGTGCAAGTGAGAGGATTAGCTAGTTATAAAACCAGTTTTAATCCCCTGTTCAAGGGCCAGGCGGGAGAATGTTCCAAGACCAAACTTTATTAGAAACACAACTTTCTGCCAAACCAGTTTCAAGAGAGTTTGTTCTTATTTTCGGTTTTAAAAATCAGATTTTGGGATGATATCTTTATAACTAAATTATATTTGTAAAATTAGCAAAACTATAAAATTCCCCTTGATGGTGATAGTACATGATAAAAAATATTCTGTGAGTATTGCATGGTAATACATAGTCCCCTACCGGTTAAAAATTCATTATTTTTTAATAAATTTTACCTTGATCTTTACTTTGTTATGATGTACATTTATACTAATTTTCAATGTATTATCCTCCAGCAGGACGACAACAAATAGATGAAAACTGATTATATAAGTCCAAGGAACATTGCCATGCACAAAATCATCAGACCGGAACAAAATTCTAACTTGATCTGTATTTTGTCATAAAAAATACACCAAATATCAAATCAATATCTTCAAGCATGCCATAAAAGTGTGGAAAATTGATTTGACGAATGGACAGACAGTCTGTGATTTCTTCTACTAATTACAAGCAATTATTCTCCAATTAGATGAAAGTCAATAAAGTTTTTAAAGGTTATGGTAATATCTTGATCGAAGAATGCGAACTAGTCTTATGGTTGTACACCTATATGCTACATATTTTATGTTTACCTTGAAAGATAACCTTGAAGAATAGCCAACTTCAGTTAATTAAGGCGATATTTATATCTAGTAGATTATGATCAATTATTAAGAGAAATAACGATCGAGAGAAAATGTTTTATGTGCTGTGTTTTATCGTGTTGACATGCTATTTTTTTTCTTTGTTGACGTAGTTTGTTCTTTTTTATAGATAATAACACAATGTTGACTGCTGTCTTTTGTACCCTAACACAAGTAAAAGTTAAAGGCAATTTCTTGACAGTTATTTAGCCTTCCTAGTTCAGAGATTTAGCAGTTTCTGATGCTTGGCAGTTGTTAACCTTCCAAAATTAACAATTACGTCATATACAACAAGCGTTCTGTGAGTATTGCATGGCAATATAAAGTCCCCCACCGGTTAAAAATTCATTGTAATGGAACGAAATTCGAACTTGATTTTGACAAGCATGACGAAAAAAATTGTTGAAAACTGATTATTTAAGTGAATTTTCTATGTCTAAAGGCAAAGTGACTAGTCTGCAGAAAATCATCAGACCGGAACAAAATTCTAACTTGATCTGTAACGTGTCATGACGAAATTATATACTAATAACCAATTTAATATCAATAAGAAAAAAAAAAAAAAAAAAAAAGGTTGTAAAACTGATTATCTAAGTGAATTTTCTAAGTCAAAGGATTATAACTCTGCAAAAAATCTCAAACAAAATATTTAAAAATATAAGTTATCTCCCTTTGAACAGAAATCTGGTAATTAATAAGTATTTCATCAAAAATTTAATTTTAGGGAAAGAGCTTTCACTGAACAAGGAGAAAAGCTAAACTCCTGACAATTCAACTTGACTTGTAACTTGTCATGAAAAAACAATACACCAAATATTAAATCAATATCTTTAAGCATGAAGAACAACAGCCTGGACAACTGATGTGCCAGACTGACGGATGGACAGACAGACAGACAGACAGACGGACAGAGTGCAAACCTTTAGTCCCTTTCGACTTCAGTATGGAACTAAAAATTAGCAGTTTTTCTATACCTTCACAGTTATTCTGGCAGTTCAAAGCAGTTCCTTAGCTGTTTTAGGCAGTTATTTAGCTTTTTTTATTCATACAAAACTTGGAAATAACTGCTAAGGAAATACTTATATAGTCATGATCTTATGCATTATTCGTTATACTAGCACTAGTAGTAGCTGTTAAAAAAACCAAAACAACATGTAATAATTATCAAAAACAAAAATCTTCAAGGTTTAGTTTCAAACTGCCTAAATCAAAACTGCTTTGTACTGCTTTAAAACAGTTAAAATTATAAGATAATGCTATGAAACTACCAATGAACTGCTTAAACAGGCAGTTCACTTTTCCATCATTTGAGTTGAATTTTCATTGGAGTTAAGTATTTTTGTTATTGTACTTTTCTCAAAGAACTTTATGAATTAACTAACAGTTAATAATTACCCTCAAGTCTTCTTTGCTTACTTTGGCCTGAAAATAGAAAACAATCAAACATTGGACTATGTATTTCCTACATGGTATAGAATAATAGGCAGTTTGAAAGCTATTTTCATTTTGTTCTTTTTAAAGGATATTCATGTAAAGGATATTAACTTACATAAATTAATACCAGAGGCATTCACCTACTGCTTTAAAATAACGATATAAACATGTTATCAGATAAATTTCAAAAATTTGGATGTTCTTTTCTCTTCTGTACTACAACTTGCTTCAGGATTGTTTAATGGTATCATTTCAAAGCTTTGCTGTTGAAAATGCTGGTTCAAGTACATTGTCATTCCTGATAGAAAATTAATACTGTATTCTACAAGAGGATAATCCAATCTTGATAAAGCATGATAATTGAATGAGCATAATAGTTGGTACAATATAGAAATAAAAACATAGTCGATTTAGACTTGCTTTGTTCCCAATTAATACTTGCATCTTTGTGTGTAACTAATTGAAAATCATAACAGTAATCATGCCAATGAATCAAGAAAAGCTACCTTAGTAGAGCACGATAACAGTACCCAGTAAGACAAACAGAAAATTATGGATAAAGAAAAGCTACCTTGGTAGAGCATGATTACAGTACTCAGTAAGACAGAGAGTAGTTTATGAATCAAGAAAAGCTACCTTGGTAGAGCACGATTACAGTACTCAGTAAGAGGAAGAGTAGTTTATGAATCAATAAAAGCTACCTAAGTAGAACATGATAACAGTACTCAGCAAGAGGAATAGTAGTGTATGGATCAATAAATGCTACCTTGGTAGAGTATGATTACAGTACTCAGAAGACAAAGAGTAGTTTATGAATCAAGAAAAGCTACCTTGGTAGAGTATGATTACAGTACTCAGTAAGAGGAAGAGTAGTTTATGAATTAAGAAATGCTACCTTGGTAGAGCATGATTACAATACTCAGTAAGAAGAAGAATAGTTTATGAATAAAGAAATGCTACCTTGGTAAAGCATGATTACAGTATTCAGTAAGAAGAAGAGTAGTCTATGGATCAAGAAAAGCTACCTTGGTAGAGCATAATAACAGTACTCCAATAAAACGAAGAGTAGTTTATGGATCAAGAAAAGCTACCTTTGAAGAGCATGGTTACAGTACTTTGTAAGGGGAAAAGTAGTTTATGAATCAAGAAAAGCTACCTTGGTAGAGTATGATTACAGTACTCAGTAAGAGGAAGAGTAGTTTATGAATCAAGAAAAGCTACCTTTGAAGAGCATGGTTACAGTATTTTGTAAGGGGAAGAGTAGTTTATGGATCAAGAAAAGCTACCTTGGTAGAGTATGATTACAGTACTCAGTAAGAGGAAGAGTAGTTTATGAATCAAGAAAAGCTACCTTGGTAGAGCATGATAACAGAACTCCAATGAAACGAAGAGTAGTTTATGAATAAGAAATGCTACCTTGGTAGATCATGATTACAGTACTCAGTAAGAGGAAGAGTAGTTTATGGATCAAGAAAAACTTCCTTGGTAGAGCATGATTACAGTAATCAGTAAGAGTAAGAGTAGTTGATGAATCAAGAAAAGCTACCTTGGTAGAGCATGATAACAGTCCTCAATAAACGCAGAGTAGTTTATGGATCAATAAAAGATACCTTGGTAGAGCACGATTACAGTACTCAGTAAGACAATAAGAAGTTTATGAATCAAGAAAAGCTACCTTGGTAGAGCATGATTGCAGTACTCAGTAGGACAAAGAGTAGTTTATGAATTAAGAAGGCTACCTTGGTAGAGTATGATTACAGTACTCAGTAAGAGGAAGAGTATTCTATGAATCAAGAAAAGCTACCTAAATAGAGCATTATTATAGTACTCAGCAAGAGGAACAGTAGTTTATGGATCAAGAAATGCTACCTTGGTAGAGTATGATTACAATACTCAGTAAGACAAAGAGTAGTTTATGAATCAAGTAAAGCTTCCTTGGTAGAGTATGATTACAGTACTCAGTAAGACAGAGAGTAGTTCATTGATCAAGAAAACCTACCTTGGTAGAGCAAAACTACAGTACTCTGTAAGAGGAAGAGTAGTTTATGAATTCAGAAATGCCACCTTGGTAGAGAATGATTACAGTACTCAGAAGAAACGAGTAGTTTATAAATTAAGAAGTCAACCTTGGTAGAGTAGGATTACAGTACTCAGTAAGAGGAAGAGTATTCTATGAATCAAGAAAAGCTACCTAAATAGAGCATGATAACAGTACTCAGCAAGAGGAATAGAAGTGTGTCGATCAATAAATGCTACCTTGGTAAATTATGAGTACAGTACTCAGAAAACAAAGAGTAGTTTATGAATAAAAAATAGCTACCTTGGTAGAGTATGATTACAGTACTCAGTAAAAGGAAGAGTTTTCTATGAATCAAGAAAAGCTACCTAAATAGAGCATTATTATAGTACTCATCAAGAGGAACAGTAGTTTATGGATCAAGAAATGCTACCTTGGTAGAGTATGATTACAATACTCAGTAAGACAAAGAGTAGTTTATGAATCAAGTAAAGCTTCCTTGGTAGAGTATGATTACAGTACTCAGTAAGACAGAGAGTAGTTTATTGATCAAGAAACCCTTTCTTGGTAGAGCAAAACTACAGTACTCAGTAAAAGGAAGAGTAGTTTATGAATTCAGAAATGCCACCTTGGTAGAGAATGATTACAGTACTCAGAAGAAAAGAGTAGTTTATGAATTAAGAAGGCAACCTTGGAAGAGTAGGATTACAGTACTCAGTAAGAGGAAGAGTATTCTATGACTCAAGAAAAGCTGCCTAAATAGAGCATGATAACAGTACTCAGCAAGAGGAATAGTAGTGTATGGATCAATAAATGCTACCTTGGTAGAGTATGAGTACAGTACTCAGAAGACAAAGAGTAGTTTATGAATAAAAAATAGCTACCTTGGTAGAGTAGGATTATAGTACTCAGTAAGAGGAAGAGTATTCTATGAATCAAGAAAAGTTACCTAAATAGAGCATTATTATAGTACTCAGCAAGAGGTACAGTAGTGTATGGATCAAGAAATGCTACATTGGTAGAGTATGATTACAATACTCAGTAAGACAAAGAGTAGTTTATGAATCAATTAAAGCTTCCGTGGTAGAGTATGATTACAGTACTCAGTAAGACAGAGAGTAGTTTATTGATCAAGAAAACCTACCTTGGTAGAGCATAACTACAGTACTCAGTAAGAGGAAGAGTAGTTTATGAATTAAGAGATGCTACCTTGGCAGAGCATGATTACAATACTCAGTAAGAGGAAGAATAGTTTATGAATCAATAAATGCTACCTTGGTAGAGCATAATAACAGTACTCCAATAAAACGAAGAGTAGTTTATGGATCAAGAAATGCCACCTTGGTAGAGCATGATTACAGTACTCAGTAAGAAAAAGAGTAGTTTATTGATCATGAAAAGCTACTTTGGTAGAGTATGATTACAGTACTCAGTAAGAAGAAGAGTAGTCTATGGATCAAGAAAAGCTACCTTTGTAGAGCATGATTACAGTACTTTGTAAGAGGGAGAGTAGTTTATGAATCAAGAAAAGCTACCTTGTAGAGCATGATAACAGTACTCCAATAAAACGATGAGTAGTTTATGAATCAAGAAAAGCTACCTTTATAGCATGATTACAGTACTCAGTAAGAGGAAGAGTAGTTTAAGGATAAAGAAAGGCTTCCTTGGTAGAGCATGATTACAGTAATCAGTAAGAGTAAGAGTAGTTGATGAATCAAGAAAAGCTACCTTGGTAGAGCAAGAAAACAGTACTCAATAAACGCAGAGTAGTTTATGGATAAAATAAAAGCTACCTTGGTAGAGTATGATTACAGTACTCAGTAAGACAGAGAGTAGTTTATTGATCAAGAAACTCTACCTTGGTAGAACAAAACTACAGTACTCAGTAAAAGGAAGAGTAGTTTATGAATTCAGAAATGCCACCTTGGTAGAGAATGATTACAGTACTCAGAAGAAAAGAGTAGTTTATGAATTAAGAAGGCAACCTTGGAAGAGTAGGATTACAGTACTCAGTAAGAGGAAGAGTATTGTATGAATCAAGAAAAGCTACCTAAATAGAGCATGATAACAGTACTCAGCAAGAGGAATAGTAGTGTATGGATCAATAAATGCTACCTTGGTAGAGTATGAGTACAGTACTCAGAAGACAAAAAGTAGTTTATGAATAAAAAAAAGCTACCTTGGTAGAGTATGATTATAGTACTCAGTAAGAGGAAGAGTATTCTATGAATCAAGAAAAGCTACCTATATAGAGCATTATTATAGTACTCAGCAAGAGGTACAATAGTGTATGGATCAAGAAATGCTACATTGGTAGAGTAAGATTACAATACTCAGTAAGACAAAGAGTAGTTTATGAATCAAGTAAAGCTTCCATGGTAGAGTATGATTACAGTACTCAGTAAGACAGAGAGTAGTTTAATGATCAAGAAAACCTACCTTGGTAGAGCATAACTACAGTACTCAGTAAGAGGAAGAGTAGTGTATGAATTAAGAAATGTTACCTTGGCAGAGCATGATTACAATACTCAGTAAGAGGAGGAATAGATATGAATCAAGAAATGCTACCTTGGTAGAGCATGATTACAGTACTCAGTAAGAAGAAGAGTAGTCTATGGATCAAGAAAAGCTACCTTGGTAGAGCATAATAACAGTACTCCAATAAAACAAGGAGTAGTTTATGGATCAAGAAAAGCAAACTTGGTAGAGCATGATTACAGTACTCCAATAAAACGAAGAGTAGTGTATGGATCAAGAAATGCTACCTTGGTAGAGCATGATTACAGTACTAAGTAAGCAAAAGAGTAGTTTATAGATCATGAAAAGCTACTTTGGTAGAGTATGATTACAGTACTCAGTAAGAAGAAGAGTAGTCTATGGATCAAGAAAAGCTACCTTTGTAGAGCATGATTACAGTACTTTGTAAGAGGGAGAGTAGTTTATGAATGAAGAAAAGCTACCTTGGTAGAGCATGATAACAGTATACTCCAATAAAACGAAGAGTAGTTCATGAATCAAGAAAAGCTACCTTGGTAGAGCATGATAACAGTACTCCAATAAAACGAAGAGTAGTTTATGAATCAAGAAAAGCTACCTTTATAGCATGATTACAGTACTCAGTAAGAGGAAGAGTAGTTTATGGATAAAGAAAAGCTTCCTTGGTAGAGCATGATTACAGTAATCAGTAAGAGTAAGAGTAGTTGATGAATCAAGAAAAGCTACATTGGTAGAGCAAGAAAACAGTACTCAATAAACGCAGAGTAGTTTATGGATCAATAAAAGCTACCTTGGTAGAGCACGATTACAGTACTCAGTAAGACAAAGAGAAGTTTATGGATCAAGTAAAGCTACCTTGGTAGAGCATGATTATAGTACTCAGTAAGAAAAAGAGTAGTTTATAGATCATGAAAAGCTACTTTGGTAGAGTATGATTACAGTACTCAGTAAAAGTATGAGTAGTTTATGAATCAAGAAAAGCTACATTGGTAGAGCAAGATAACAGTACTCAATAAACGCAGAGTAGTTTATGGATAAAATAAAAGCTACCTTGGTAGAGTATGATTACAGTACTCAGTAAGACAGAGAGTAGTTTATTGATCAAGAAAACCTACCTTGGTAGAGCAAAACTACAGTACTCAGTAAAAGGAATAGTAGTGTATGGATCAATAAATGCTACCTTGGTAGAGTATGATTACAGTACTCAGTAAGAGGAAGAGTATTCTATGAATCAAGAAAAGCTACCTAAATAGAGGATTATTATAGTCCTCAGCAAGAGGAACAGTAGTTTATGGATCAAGAAATGCTACCTTGGTAGAGTATGATTACAATACTCAGTAAGACAAAGAGTATTTTATGAATCAAGTAAAGCTTCCTTGGTAGAGTATGATTACAGTACTCAGTAAGACAGAGAGTAGTTTATTGATCAAGAAACCCTACCTTGGTAGAGCAAAACTACAGTACTCAGTTAAAGGAAGAGTAGTTTATGAATTCAGAAATGCCACCTTGGTAGAGAATGATTACAGTACTCAGAAGACAAAGAGTAGTTTATGAATAAAAAATAGCTACCTTGGTAGAGTATGATTATAGTACTCAGTAAGAGGAAGAGTATTCTATGAATCAAGAAAAGCTACCTAAATACAGCATTATTATAATACTCAGCAAGAGGTACAGTAGTGTATGGATCAAGACATGCTACATTGGTAGAGTATGATTACAATACTCAGTAAGACAAAGAGTAGTTTATGAATCAAGTAAAGCTTCCGTGGTAGAGTATGATTACAGTACTCAGTAAGACAGAGAGTAGTGTATTGATAAAAAAAACCTACCTTGGTAGAGCATAACTACAGTACTCAGTAAGAGGAAGAGTAGTTTATGAATTAAGAGATGCTACCTTGGCGGAGCATGATTACAATACTCAGTAAGAGGAAGAATAGTTTATGAATCAATAAATGCTACCTTGGTAGAGCATGATTACAGTACTCAGTAAGGCGAAGAGTAGTTTATGAATTCAGAAGGCTAACTTACCAGAGCATGATTACAGTACTCAGTAAGACAAGGAGTAGTTTATGAATCTATAAAAGCTACCTTGATTACAGTACTCAGTTAGAGGAATAGTAGTTGATGGATCGAGAAATGCTACCTGGGTAGAGCATGATCACAGTACTCAGTAAGAGGAAGAGTAGTTTATGAACTAAGAAGGCTACCTTAGTAGAGCATGATCACAGTACTCAGTTAGAGGAAGAGTATTCTATGAATCAAGAAAAGCTACCTTAGTAGAGCATGATTACAGTACTCAGTTAGAGAAAGAGTATTCTATGAATCAAGAAAAGCTTCCTTAGTAGAGCATGATTACAGTACTCAGTAAGACAGAGAGTAGTTTATGAATTAAGAAGGCTACCTTAATAGAGCATGATTACAGTACTCAGTAAGACAAAGAGTAGTTTATGAATCAAGAAAAGCTACCTTGGTAGAGTAAGATTACAGAACTGAGTAAGAGGAAGAGTAGTTTATGGATCAAGAAAAGCTACCTTGGTAGAGTATGATTACAGTACTCAGTAAAAGTATGAGTAGTTTATGAATCAAGAAAAGCTACCTTTGAGGAATATGATAACAGTACTCAGTAAGACAGAGAGTAAGTAGTTTATTGATCAAGAAATGCTACCTGGGTAGAGCATGATCACAGTACTCAGTAAGAGGAAGAGTAGTTTATGAACTAAGAAGGCTACCTTAGTAGAGCATGATCACAGTACTCAGTTAGAGGAAGAGTATTCTATGAATCAAGAAAAGCTACCTTGGTAGAGCATAATAACAGTACTCCAATAAAACAAGGAGTAGTTTATGGATCAAGAAAAGCAAACTTGGTAGAGCATGATTACAGTACTCCAATAAAACGAAGAGTAGTGTATGGATCAAGAAATGCTACCTTGGTAGAGCATGATTACAGTACTAAGTAAGCAAAAGAGTAGTTTATAGATCATGAAAAGCTACTTTGGTAGAGTATGATTACAGTACTCAGTAAGAAGAAGAGTAGTCTATGGATCAAGAAAAGCTACCTTTGTAGAGCAGGATTACAGTACTTTGTAAGAGGGAGAGTAGTTTATGAATGAAGAAAAGCTACCTTGGTAGAGCATGATAACAGTACTCCAATAAAACGAAGAGTAGTTCATGAATCAAGAAAAGCTACCTTGGTAGAGCATGATAACAGTACTCCAATAAAACGAAGAGTAGTTTATGAATCAAGAAAAGCTACCTTTATAGCATGATTACAGTACTCAGTAAGAGGAAGAGTAGTTTATGGATAACGAAAAGCATGCTTGGTAGAGCATGATTACAGTAATCAGTAAGAGGAAGAGTAGTTTATGGATAACGAAAAGCATGCTTGGTAGAGCATGATTACAGTAATCAGTAAGAGTAAGAGTAGTTGATGAATCAAGAAAAGCTACATTGGTAGAGCAAGATAACAGTACTCAATAAACGCAGAGTAGTTTATGGATCAATAAAAGCTACCTTGGTAGAGCACGATTACAGTACTCAGTAAGACAAAGAGAAGTTTATGGATCAAGTAAAGCTACCTTGGTAGAGCATGATTATAGTACTCAGTAAGACAGAGGTAGTTTATTGATCTAGAAATGCTACCTTGGTAGAGTATGATTACAGTACTCAGTAAGAAAAAGAGTAGTTTATAGATCATGAAAAGCTACTTTGGTAGAGTATGATTACAGTACTCAGTAAAAGTATGAGTAGTTTATGAATCAAGAAAAGCTACATTGGTAGAGCAAGATAACAGTACTCAATAAACGCAGAGTAGTTTATGGATAAAATAAAAGCTACCTTGGTAGAGTATGATTATAGTACTCAGTAAGACAGAGAGTAGTTTATTGATCAAGAAAACCTACCTTGGTAGAGCAAAACTACAGTACTCAGTAAAAGGAATAGTAGTGTATAGATCAATAAATGCTACCTTGGTAGAGTATGATTACAGTACTCAGTAAGAGGAAGAGTATTCTATGAATCAAGAAAAGCTACCTAAATAGAGCATTATTATAGTACTCAGCAAGAGGAACAGTAGTTTATGGATCAAGAAATGCTACCCTGGTAGAGTATGATTACAATACTCAGTAAGACAAAGAGTATTTTATGAATCAAGTAAAGCTTCCTTGGTAGAGTATGATTACAGTACTCAGTAAGACAGAGAGTAGTTTATTGATCAAGAAACCCTACCTTGGTAGAGCAAAACTACAGTACTCAGTAAAAGGAAGAGTAGTTTATGAATTCAGAAATGCCACCTTGGTAGAGAATGATTACAGTACTCAGAAGACAAAGAGTAGTTTATGAATAAAAAATAGCTACCTTGGTAGAGTATGATTATAGTACTCAGTAAGAGGAAGAGTATTCTATGAATCAAGAAAAGCTATCTAAATACAGCATTATTATAGTACTCAGCAAGAGGTACAGTAGTGTATGGATCAAGAAATGCTACATTGGTAGAGTATGATTACAATACTCAGTAAGACAAAGAGTAGTTTATGAATCAAGTAAAGCTTCCGTGGTAGAGTATGATTACAGTACTCAGTAAGACAGAGAGTAGTGTATTGATCAAGAAAACCTACCTTGGTAGAGCATAACTACAGTACTCAGTTAGAGGAAGAGTAGTTTATGAATTAAGAGATGCTACCTTGGCGGAGCATGAATACAATACTCAGTAAGAGGAAGAATAGTTTATGAATCAATAAATGCTACCTTGGTAGAGCATGATTACAGTACTCAGTAAGGCGAAGAGTAGTTTATGAATTCAGAAGGCTAACTTACCAGAGCATGATTACAGTACTCAGTAAGACAAGGAGTAGTTTATGAATCTATAAAAGGTACCTTGATTACAGTACTCAGTTAGAGGAATAGTAGTTGATGGATCAAAAAGGCTACCTGGGTAGAGCATGATCACAGTACTCAGTAAGAGGAAGAGTAGTTTATGAACTAAGAAGGCTACCTTAGTAGAGCATGATCACAGTACTCAGTTAGAGGAAGAGTATTCTATTAATCAAGAAAAGCTACCTTAGTAGAGCATGATTACAGTACTCAGTTAGAGGAAGAGTATTCTATGAATCAAGAAAAGCTTCCTTAGTAGAGCATGATTACAGTACTCAGTAAGACAGAGAGTAGTTTGTGAATTAAGAAGGCTACCTTAGTAGAGCATGATTACAGTACTCAGTAAGACAAAGAGTAGTTTATGAATCAAGAAAAGCTACCTTGGTAGAGTAAGATTACAGAACTGAGTAAGAGGAAGAGTAGTTTATGGATCAAGAAAAGCTACCTTGGTAGAGTATGATTACAGTACTCAGTAAAAGTATGAGTAGTTTATGAATCAAGAAAAGCTACCTTTGAAGAATATGATAACAGTACTCAGTAAGACAGAGAGTAAGTAGTTTATTGATCAAGAAATGCTACCTGGGTAGAGCATGATCACAGTACTCAGTAAGAGGAAGAGTAGTTTATGAACTAAGAAGGCTACCTTAGTAGAGCATGCTCACAGTACTCAGTTAGAGGAAGAGCATTCTATGAATCAAGAAAAGCTTCCTTAGTAGAGCATGATTACAGTACTCAGTAAGACAGAGAGTAGTTTATGAATTAAGAAGGCTACCTTAGTAGAGCATGATTACAGTACTCAGTAAGAAAAAGAGTAGTTTATGGATCAAGAAAAGCTACCTTGGTAGAGTATGATTACAGTACTCAGTAAAAGTATGAGTAGTTTATGAATCAAGAAAAGCTACCTTTGAAGAATATGATAACAGTACTCAGTAAGACAGAGAGTAAGTAGTTTATTGATCAAGAAATGCTTCCTTGGTAGAGTATGATTACAGTACTCAGTAAGACAGAGAGTAGTTTATTGATCAAGAAATGCTTCCTTGGTAGAGTATGATTACAGTACTGAGTAAGAGGAAAAGTGGTTTATGGATAAAAAAAAAGCTACCTTTGTAGAGTATGATTACAGTACTCAGTAAGGCAAAGAGTAGTTTATGAATTCAGAAGGCTAACTTACTAGAACATGAATCTAGAAAAGCTACCTTGATTACAGTACTCAGTTAGAGGAAGAGTAGTTTATGGATCAAGAAATGCTACCTGGGTAGAGCATGATTACAGTACTCAGTAAGAGTAAGAGTAGTTTATGAATTAAGAAGGCTACCTTAGTAGAGCATGATTACAGTACTCAGTAAGAGGAAGAGTAGTATTGTTGTATAATACTAAATTGCATTGATTTGAAAGAGTAATCTGTGAGCTATCCATAAATACCACTTTTATGAATTATCAATCATTATAAAGAAAGTTACAGCATTTTAAAACTAGGTAACTGAAGGTATACAATCTTTGTATAGTGCTACCTTAAGGCAAGTTAATTAATATTTCATCAAGGTTTTCAAAATCTTCCATCATATATCAATGTAAATGAACCCCATCTTCACCCCCAAGTCTATGATGTCACTCCATACCAAGTTTGGAATAAAAAGACATGTGATGATAAAACAGTTGGTCAAACATTCTTGGGCTTTACACTGCTTTACACTGCTTGAAAGATTTATATGTTTTCTTTAAAATTAGCCATAAATGAAAATCAGTTAAGGCCCAGAAATTAATCAATAAATAATTAAAGTAAATTCAATTAACCTAGACTCCTTTTTTGCATCAATAAAATTTTATAATAAACAAAGAAATAATTGTAACAGGATGCCGTTACGAAGTCTCCCAAACAAAGCCCAAATAATTTGTCATTCCCATGGTCACCTGACATTGGATAAAGTCCAGTTCATTTTGGTTTGGTCTTGTCAAGAGATATGCATATGTGACACTCTAAGGTGATTGACCCTGTATGTCAAACAAATATTTTTGAAATGATGAACAGGAATAACTATGGTTTAGGTGTGGGTATCTCAACCATTTACAAGTTCTCAAACAGGAGAGGGTGGATGACCCCAAGGACTCGCCCTACATTTCATTTGATTTGTTATATTGTCCCATACATAAATACATATGGTTTAGGGGTGGGGATCTTGACAATTTGAGAGTTCTCAAATAGTAGGGGCTGGGGTGACCCCAGGGACTCCCAAATATTTTATTTGATTTGCTATATTGTCCCATACAGGAATATATATGGTTAAGGGGTAGGGATCTCGACCGTTTACAAATTCTCAAACAGGAGGGGTAGGGTGTCCCTAGGGACTCCCCCTATATTTCATTTGATTAGTTTTATTGTCCCATAAATGAATGTATATGGTTTAGGGGTGGGGATCTTGACCGTTTACAAGTTCTCAAACAGGAGGGGTGGGACGAGACTGGGGACTCCACCAAATTATTTGCATTTGATTCGCTCATACAAGTATCTATATTGTTTAGGGGTGGGGTTCGGGAAGGTTTACAAGATAAAAGTACATTAAATTAAAGGGGATTGAAATGACCCCCAGGAACTCACCATATACTTTGTTTGATTTTTGTTATTGTCCTATTCTTATTACTGAAAGCCGTGTGTGTCTATCACTTACTTTTGGCGAGAAATAGTCATTTGAAAAAAGAATCAATCCCATAGGGTTCTATAGTAAACCCCTCCCTTCTTCAGGCCCCTCCAAAATACTCCTAAATAGACCCCAATACACTAACATTCATGGCTCAGCTAGACACAATAGTCTAACATTTTATGAAACCTTAAGTAAATCTGAAAAACGGTCAGAGTTGTCTTCTTAGACGGTTCCAGTGGATTCTGTCCGACTTGTATCCGGGGACAAGTTGTTCAAGTTGTCCACATTTCTTAAAACATCCAACAAAGTTGAACGTAGATTTCTGGATCTGTTTCATGACCTCATTTCATTCATAAAATAACAACAACCTTTTTTGGCAAGATAAGGAAAAATTACTGCCACCTTAGATATATAACTTTATTTTCCTCTATCATAGAGATTTGTTGTACATGCACAATATTCCTGCGCATTTTGCCATTTGGGAAATATAAACGACTTGTAATTACAGATTTTAGGCGATGAAATATTTCATATAATTGTTCTTTGACATCGTAGTGGAAAGCACAGGGGATTTTAAATACGTACAGATTTCTATTGAGCACTACATCCTATGTGCAACTTCAAAAGTTTTGGATAGTTCCAAGATAATTTAAGGTTTTTCTGGTCATATTCTAAGTATTCCAGAAATAAAAGTATGAAAAAATGTTCAATTAGTAATAAATAACACAATAGCCAGCTAGATAATAACAATGGCACATATTTCAGCATTTATTGTGTAGAACACAAATCTAGGGTGCTCGCATAAGGCAGCTCCACTGCCTAAAAATCAACAAACAAAGGCCAGAGGCTCCTGACTAGGAACAGGCGCAAAATTGCGGCGGGGTTAAACATGTTTTTTGAGATCTCAACCTTCCCCCTATAATTCTAGCCAATATAGAAAACAATAGGCACAGTAAAACTCAGTTCAAAAGAAGTCCAAGTCCGATGTCAGAATATGAAACAAAAGAAAATTTGGTGACTTAGGAACCTCACCATCTAAAAATGGATACTTAACGATAGAAAATAAAAAATCATTATTTTTATCATAAATTAAATAAAAAATTTGTATTACGCTTCCTGTTAATGATATGATATAAAGATCAAAGAAAGGGCAATGGTAATTGTTAGTATTAGCTTTATTTACAGTAAGTTCAACAGGATACATTTCTTCAGTATAAATATTGAAGTTGTCATCATTGAGAGCCAATATATCATCCAAATATCTAAAAGTATTGTTAAATTTTTGTATCAAATGTTGTTTCCATGGGTCCTTGCTGATTTTAGTCATAAATTGTAACTCGTAACAATACAAAAACAGGTCTGCAATAAGTGGTGCACAGTTAGTCCTCATTTGAATTCCAATAACTTGACGATATATGGAATCTCAAAAGCGAACATAAATATTATCAAGTAAAAATTCAAGGGCAGATATATTATCAAAGCATGTCCTATTGACATAGTTCTTTTGTTTGTTGCTACTAAAAATGACCAAAAAGAGTTTGAAGAGTTTGAGCATATGTATTCACATTCTGACTTTTTAAATGCCCACTTAATTAGGTGTGTGATTTTTTTCTTATTAAGAGTATAAGGCAAAGTGGTATATAGGGTAGAAAAATCAAAACTTTGAACAGATTCGTTCAGCAATATATGCATGCAATTTTTCAAGTACTTTCAACAAGTTTTTGACACTCCAAAAGTAATTAATTCCACTATTTTCAAAGGCCGTATTTGAACAATTTACTATCAGATTTTTTATTGTACCTAGTGTGCTAGTAAGTAGAATAGACAATTTAGTAGTGGAACAATGGCTTCCAGACGAAATAAATCTATATTTGTAAGGTGTTTTGTGTAGCTTCAGAGGCCAGTACATAGTTGGAACTTTCATTGTATTTGGTTCTGCTTGTAAAGAAGTAGCTTAAAGTTTGTGTTTGTTACAGATGTCGTTTTCTGAAATTATAGTCAGTTGGAATGTGTGTTTATTCGTGAGAACTCTTACCTGGTTTGTCACCAGTATCATGTTGTTTCTTCTTCAGATCTTCAATGTCTTTGGCAGATGTTGCAATTTGTTCATCATGTTTTGCCAGCTGTTCATCAATTTCTTTGACCTTATTGTTATATTTGCATTCTAGGCTTTCTAACAGACGTGTTAAAGTATCAACCTGGTTCTTTTTGTCGGTTACTTCTTCTTGTATAAGTTTAATTGAAGTATCTATTTTCTCTATCTCTTTCTTACATTCTACAATCTCCTCTGTATATTTGGCTATTGATGAGTTGTGGTCAGAAAGTTCTGCAGTATGTCTCTGAGCCTCATCTACTCCTTTCTGAAGAGAATCAGTGAGCTGCTGAATTCTGTGTTCATGTTGATCTTTGATGGTCTTTTGTTTGTGAACTTCAACCTGGAGATTGTCTAACATTTCTCTATGCTCTTCATTATTATGTTCATTAATTCTTATTTCTGTTAAAATGTCTGTTAGGGATTTGTCTAGAACAATATGTTTTGTAGACTGGGCTTCTATAAGCAGGTTACTTCCACCGAGACGTCCAATAGCCTGCATAAATAAAAAAAAAAAACACTTATGAAGATATTTTTCATAGAGTGTACAAAACATAACATTACCATACAGATGAAATATATTTATACAAATATAAAAATTTGTGCAAATAATTGGTATTATAAACATATATATGGAAAAGATGAAAATGTATAGCAAAAAATAATATTTTGGCAAAAAATGGTTGTTTTATTAACTATGTTGATCCAATAATAAAGTGTTTATTCAAATGTGTTAGTTGGTAGGATACAATCTCAATTCAGTTGTGGCGTTTTGTTTACAGTTCAAAAGGTAAAAAAATACAAGCTAACAAATAAATAAGAAGATGTGGTATGATTGGTAACCATGGACAACTTTTATATTTATCAAAACGTTCATGCGATCAGCTGCATTATCATTAACTTATTTATTCGTGAACAAAAATAAATCAAGTAAAAGGCACATAACAAATCATATATGCCAAAACATCCAAATTCTCTTTATATAAAACCAGAGACATATATGTGTATATATGTCTCTGATAAAACAATGACACAATCATGTGACAATAGTACTTGATGTTCCTTTATGCCTCGGTCATACCTTTCCGGATAGCTCGAACGGACGCCTAACGAATAACTTTTTTTCAATCCGTTCATGTCCGTTAGACGTCCGTCCATATCCGTTGCATGTCCGTTAAGCGTACGTTTTATCCGTCGACGTCCGTTTTTTCACTTGGAAAATTTTGAGCATGTTCAAAACTTTGAATGGACATCCAACGGATAAAATGTCTGTTGAACGTCCGTTTGGCGTCCGTTTTGTACGGTACTCGTCCGTTTCGTTTCCGTTACGTGTCCGTTATACATTCGTTGGAGGTCTGGAAATAAATTCACCAACGGACTTCTACCGGACGTTTAACGGATAAAACGGATGTTGAACGAATGAAAAACGGACTTCTACCGGACGTATAACGGATAAAACAGATGATGAATGGATCTGAAACTGGTAAATGCCAATTCATAATTTCGCATCAGAAATGCCAATTATTGGTATGTCAGATTTCTTACAGTTCATGAATTCTTATTATTCATAGAGTAAGGGCGATTCTTCACAATCAAGCAGCTCTTATTCAGGTCAGACACGGACCTTTTGCGGTATTTTGAAGAATAAACCAAAACCACTTACACCTAAACATTTTGAATATTGATGCGATGCACATGTATTATTATTGTCGCCTTTAATTTTTCCGTATATATTGTTCATTCGTTTTATCCGGTACGCTTCCGTTAGGTGTCCGTTTTATGCGGTACTCGTCCGTTGGATGAACGTTCGACATCCGTTCTGTTCGGTATGTTTCCGTTTCTCGTACGTTGCATATCCGGTGTGTGTCCGTTAGGCATCCGTTACACGTCCGTTTTATTCGGTCAGTACATCAACGGACTCCCAACGGATAACAATTTTGTCAACGGACAACTTTTATTTTCATAGGCGTCCGTGCGTGCTATCCGGTAAGGTGTGACCGAGGTTTTACTATTGCTCTAAAACAATCATTCTGAGAGTATTACCCCTACTGGAAAAAAAATAATTGTACTAAAACAAAATATATATGATATAAGAAATATCAAATCATTATCTTCAAGCATAACAAAGAAAGTGTTTGGACCATAACTGTGCAAAATAATCATCAAAACCAAAACAAAATTGAAACTTTAGCTGTAACATGAAATGGTAAAAACTATATACAGTTATCAACTCAATATCTTCCAGCATTACAAAAAAAGTGAGGAAAACAGATTATTTGCATCCATTTTTAAGTCCAAGGACCATAACTCTGTACAAAATTATCAGAGCAGACTAAAACAAAGGTTAAAAAAAATGATATGAAACATGTCATCATGGTAAAACTATACACAAAAATTAAATCAATATCTTCAAGCATGACGAAAAACTGAGTACTTAAATTACTCATGTTGATTTAATTTTCGCAGTCCAAGGATCTTAGATCTTTATAAAATTATCAGACCCGAACAAAATGCAAACTTGATCTGTAACTGATCATGATAAAACTATTTATCATATGTTTAGTAGTAAATACAGTAGTTTTGCATATTTGATAAATAGCCTGCTGTTTAATCCATATCGCTCAACTTTGATGCCCACCCTTTATCGCATACCCTTTATCAGACCCCTACTTTTTTTTCTTTTACATAAAGTCAGGTTTTTTTTATGTAAGCTTTAGAAAATTTTTCCTCAAAATAGGTCAAATAGAACGGTCATTCGGGAGGAACGTAATTTATTGAATGACGTCATTGTTTGGTATGTGACGTCACGAACGTCCAGTTTTCATACTTTTTGGCACACTAAATGCAACTATAAAAAATACAAAACACACAAAAAATACCATAATAAACAAAATATTTTTAAAACAACAGCACGCAAATTGTAAGGTAACCCAGGTGCTTCAGATAAGTAATTGAGCTGATATTATTGTCTCGGGATGATACGACATACGGATTTTGCCATGTATTATTCTCTATATACCAAGTATCAAATCTTTATTTTTAAACATGAAGAAAAAGTGAAGAAAATTGATTTGACAAACTGACGGATGGACAGATAGACGAAGTGCAAACCTATAGCCAGTGCCACCTTCCACTTTGGTGGAAGGAGACTAATGAAAAAAACTAAAGGTGTCAATCTCTGCCATGTGCTAACTTATTTTTACTTACACCTTCTAAATCTCCCCAGTACTGAATGACATCTGTTGATGACAATATCCCATCATTGGTATGGACTAACTTGTTTCTATACCATTTAACTCTGGCAAGGTCTGCACCCGTACTGGTATCACTAGGGTGTGGTAAATTATCCCAGCCAGTAGCAGGAGCAGATTCACGTTGTGGCAGGTTCCGTAAAAGACAAATTAACAGTGTTGTATCAAAGTTGACTGATGTAACATTACTTGCTGCAAAAGAAATCAT
Organism: Mytilus galloprovincialis; assembly: GCF_965363235.1. NCBI lineage: Eukaryota > Metazoa > Mollusca > Bivalvia > Mytilida > Mytilidae > Mytilus > Mytilus galloprovincialis. Next base: position 10,140,588 of record NC_134842.1, read on the forward strand.
TGTAATGTTTATATTTCGTGTATTAAATAAAAACATGCAAATTTTGTATCGGGTTCTCATTAATATAAAAACTCTGTCACATAAAACAGAGGTTCTTATACATGTTATATTGAACAAAGAAGGCCAATTACCAAATATGATTCCATGTGAAAGGATGTAAAATAACAGTTTATTTATCCATATTAATAATTTAGTAAACACTTATTATATATAGTATGTGCATCTGTTATAAAATTCACTGAAAGTCTTTTTCAAGTTGTCTATAACTAATTAGTCCATGTATATTTCATGAATTCTATGAGGAAAAAAAGTAGATCTTGATTTCCTTGCTTATTTAAGTCAGTGGTCATCCTGTCTATTACTGTACTATGCAGGTTTTTGTTGTGTGTTTTAGTTTTATGGCATTATGGTCTAGATAGTAAACAGTTTAATAAAGGTTGATGTGTACGGATTTATAGTTACTTCTCAGATGCATGATTTTTTTATTAGTTGTTAGTGGCTTTGAACTAGTTGTCAGATAACTGCGAGTACTCTTAGATCTGTTCATTGTGTCTTTTTTGTCAGGATGATTGTATAAGTACCCGGCCACATCCACTTGTATTTTTGTCCATCTGATGAGTTAAGCTTTTTTCAACTGATTTTTATAGTTCGTTCTTATGTTGTACTGTTATACCACTGTCCCAACTGGTTAGGGCGAGGGTTGGGATTCCGCTAACATGTTTAACCCCGCCACATTATTTATGTATGTGCCTGTCCCAAGTCAGGAGCCTGTATAATTCAGTGGTTGTCGTGTGTTTATGTGCTACATATTTGTTTTTCGTTCATTTTTTTTTATATAAATGAGGCCATTAGTTTTCTCGATTGAATTGTTTTACATTGTCTTATCGGGGCCTTTTATAGCTGACTATGCAGTATGGGCTTTGCTCATTGTTGAAGGCCGTACGGTGACCTACAGTTGTTAATGTCTGTGTCATTTTGGTTTCTTGTGGACAGTTGGCAATCATTGGCAATCATACCACATCTTCTTTTTTATATTATGTACAAATAAAAGTTGTTTTGAAGTCCTCTATGCTTTCAACTTTTTAATTTGATATTTTAAACTTTTTTTTATTTGAGGCTACCCAAAGAGTGACAGTCTTTTTTTACACAAAATGTTTTAATGAACATGAATTTAACTCCTGGTATCTTCAATATGTTTATTGAAACCAACATCATTTTGTTCCAATTTTTAATTTCAAAATTAAGATTTACTGCACTATATGCTGTTATAAAATTACCATGTGTATTAGGTTTAACATGGTATCCTTGTAAGGTTAATTTTGCTGAACAAACATGGAGATAAATAATACTAATTAGTTGTTAGATTTAAATTCTATGCCTAAACATGCTATAACAGATTACTACAGAATTTATTTCCCGGTATTCCTGTATCAAGCCAGGCTATCTAAATCTGACATAATGCAGTATTGTTTGTTTTAATTCATTTCTCTTTCCAAAGAAGTATCTTGTTGAATATTGATAAATCTTTTAGAAAATTAACAAACTTATTAAACTTACCATTACTTGGGTATAATATCTGGAGTTGTAGTTGTGTTATAAATCTAAGTCCTGTTAACTTTGCTTTACTATTAGCAAGTTCACTGGCAAGTCCAGATGGAGGATGAAGAGAATCAAAATATATCCTCACAGCTTTAGAAGCAATCTTCAGATTCAGAAAGTAAAATCTCAAAAAGTTTGACTCTTCTACTGTTATGCTCATTTTGGTTCCTTTTGTATACGTAGTATCTCCATATCTTGATAATCTTTATTTGATTTTCTATAACTGGCTACAGTGCTTCCTTCTAGATTGTATCAGTACTGTAGCCCCATTGATGTGACGTTTCATACTTTATCATCTTGTCTATACGAATGGACCTGTAATAGGAAGGACTACATTATAGACTGTGTATCATACTGTAGGAGTTCTGTAATCTTATAATAATTATAAACAGACATGGTAGAAGAACTCAAACGAAATAAGTGAAATATCAACAATTGGAAATGTAATGTAGACACACTCTTAAAAATCATTTCAAACTAATTTCAAAAGTTCAACAAGGAGAACTGTGTCTTTCAAAGATGGTCTCGGTGGTTTTTGTGATTGCAAATAACAAATGTTTTTTTTTTCAATAGCTTTTTTGTTTAAAGCTAATGTCCAGCTAATGATGATAAGCACATTCAGGTCAAATAACTATGATGGTTAATTAGACTGACATTTAGTTATTGTGAAAAAACCTATTATAGTTGGGGTGTGAATCGGATGTAAATCAAATGAGATACTACTTATAAAGCAAAAATTGGAGGTCTCTTTCCTTTTGTTTTCTTGGCTTTAATTTTTGCAAATATAATTTGGTCTATTTGCATATTTGTGCCTCTTTGTTACATATTTGTATTTTTTTGTGTTTAATGTTACAACACAATGTCACTGTTTAACTATTATGTCTGTTTGTTTTGTGCACGCAAAGTCGTCAATAAAATGGAATTTGATGCGACTGTCATACACGTGAGAGGGTAAGCTAGCTCTAAAACAGGTTCAATCCACCATTTGCTACATAAGAAATGTTTGTACCAAGTCAGGAATGTGACAGTTGTTATCCATTCGTTTATTGTGTTTAAGATTTTGATTTTGCCATTTTGATTTGGGACTCTCTGTTTGAATTTTCCTCGGGAGTTCAGTATTTTTGTGATTTGACTTTCATTATTGCCTAAACAAACATATGTTTTTAAATCTCATCCTCCTTTTTTCTATATTTCGTATCTAATTCCACTTTTATGACCTAAAAAATCTTTATGTAACACATACTGCTCCAAAATAATGTATGAGGTCACAAAACCTATTAAAATCTCAAATTTGCATATAGACAAAAATGTATATAAGAATATTTTAGGGAAAGACGGGGAGACTGAAAGATGGAGAGTTAATGGTAACACTTAATACCTCCCTTCTTTTCGTATGGGAGGAAAACACCAAAGTCTTGAAATTAAAGTTCATAAATCAGACCAATAGTTCTTGCATTTGAATTATTGAAAGTTGTTATGTCAAGGTCTTTTATAGATGACAATTCGGTATTGATTCTGCTCATTGTTCGAGCCCGTTAAGTGAACTGTAGTTGTTAACTCAATGTTATTTTGTCTCTGGTGGAGAGTTGTGTCATTGGCAATCGTATCACATCATCATACCTTTATATCATATAACATAATAAGTGATGTGTACAAATACAAATCGAGATCTGTCAAATTACTAATTCTGAGTAAGAAAGATTCCTGCTGGAAAATTTTTTAGTAGTAATTATGGACATAATTTAATTATATACTCATATAACTAGCAATTTGTAATAGAAAAATGAAAATGCAACTGTAAAAACTGTATTTTTTCTAATACGCAAATGTTTAAGTATTATTACTCTTTAAAGTAACACCGTTGCATCAAGGATTTAAACAGTGAGATCTTACTGAGACATTTTCCATTTTAATATGTAATGGTATTAACAAATTTCAAACAGGTTTAAATAGTCTATCACAGGAATGCATGCAGTTATTTCTCGTCACGTCGATTACCTTTAAATCTTTTGTTTTCAACGAAGTTCTGTAACTACTAAAACCAATAAACCAGGCCGATGTTGTATGAATTGAACGTCCTACTTTCGTTTACCGCCGACGAATACATGTCTGTTCAGACCACATGCAAGCCGAATCAATATATAAACATCTCAGTCAACTTTTAAAATCATTCCGGACCAGTTTTAGGACGGATCGTATCACGCTGTACCTGTATAACGGGTCGTATCTTATCTGAACTCCGGCATTATGATATGATTGTCACGACAAGATGACCTAAAATGCGTATATCTACAAAATAAATACGTATCTACATTAAACAGCATTTGAACATTAACTAAACATGTTAGATTTGCAATATATATATTTTATTTCAATATGATATTTTGTAACCTTTGAGATTATATCTTATTACATTAGAAGTTTAGGAATGCATTTACAAGCTCCCAGTATCGATGAGATATAGTTATACTAAAGCTGTTGATAGCATTAATTACTTGATAGATCTGATAGATCCGTCCGTGATATAAGTAAGACTATATTTCATATATTGATAGACGAGTGGTTCTGTATGTCTACATATATACCAAGTGATCATTTTTTGTTATTGTTGCTCGGAAAAAAATCTTTTTCAATTTTTAAACTGAGAACCTTTTAATTTTGTTATTATCATTTTAATTTTACTATTTTTTAAATGTGTTTTAAATGGAATTGAATTTTAACTTTAATTGCACTGTCTGTACATTGATATGATACACAGCTGAAAGATTAATTGGATTCGATATAAGAATGATCTTTTTCACGAATATGACCTACCGAACTAGATTATTTACTGATTTTTAATGACATGAGCAACACGATGTGTACCGCACTTGAAGCAGTATTTGTTTCCATTCCGGAGCAATGGAGATGACCCCCTCCAGTTTGTGAGTTGGTTCCTGCTGCTGTTGTACCCCTGTTTGTGACATTTTTACCTATTGTATCTATTATTTTTGTTCACACATCGTTGTCAATTTGATGAAATTTTATGCGACTTTCATACAAGTGAGTGGTTTAGCGAACTTTAAAACCGTGTTTTTACTTTTTTTATTATCAGCTTTCGGATAATAACTGGTGTTATTCATATTGATGTTTTCAAAATATGTATATTTGAAATTATAAAAAGAAATATAAAGGCATTATTATTGCACAATAAAGACCATTCGTATTCTGATCCGAATTCGCTTAATGCCTTAGGTGCCTTTGTACATACAAATTAAAGACACATTGATCCGAAATTCGAATAAGAGTATTTACTGTTACTGTAACGATTGGCTGCAGGTTCAGAAATATATAAATATTTCTACTGATCAGAATTCAGATAAATATGTTGTTCTGTGTAACAACAGAAGACATCTATGTTTTGTGTGTTTAAATACCATATTGTGTTGAGTTTGCGCACCAAACAAGAATCACTTACCAACTCTCTTATTTCGAAATCGTGGCTTTTCCGTTACACTCAATGTAATAGTAATAAAAAAATGGAAAAGCTAAAAAAAGTAGTTGGAAGCTGCTACATGCAGAGACATGACATATATTAGTCTCTGGCCTAAACTTAATGTAAATGATTTTGGAAAATTTATTAATATTTAATTCTTTTTAAATTTTATTTCACACAATTTTCTATCGTGATTTGATCTTTTATCTTGTAATTGTATTAAAACATTTAATTTTTCTACACTTTACACAAGTATTCCACATTCCAAACTAAAAGACAAATTGAAAGAGCTAGTATTTAAAAGAATGGCCAACGTAGATACAGTTGTACAAGTATCTTGTCTTAGGGAAGGATAAATCCTACTTTGTAAAGGGTCACTCTGATTCAAACAAAAAATTCTCTGACATTGACATAATGAAGATGCTTGATTTTTTTATTAACAATAAGAAAGATAAGAAGTTAGCAATATCCTTTAACTCTTCTTTCCGCTATATAGATCATGTTCTTTCACTAAATAATTCAAGATTTGGTGACTATGTTGAACGCATCTATCCTATCGAACTAGAGATAAAGGAAACAATAGATACAGTTAAGTCAACCTCATATCTGCACTTACATCTAGCATTGACAATGAGGGTCGGTTGAAAACAAAACTTTACGACAAAAGAGATGATTTCAGCTTTCCAATTGTGAACTTTAATATCTGTAGCTGTAGTTGTGTTATAAATCTAAGTCTCGTCAACTTTGCTTTACTATTAGCAAGTTCAGTGGCAAGTCCAGATGGAGGATGAACAGAATCAAAATATACCTTGACAGCCTTTGATGCAATTTTAAGATTCAGGAAGTAAAATCTAAGGAAGTTTGATTCTTCCGCTGTTAGACTCATGATGGCTCCTCCTAGTAGAATCTTATAATCTTGCTTTTTTTATTTTATTTTTTATTACTGGCTACAGTGCTGACCTATATATTCAACCAGCACTGCAGCCTCTTTGGTGTGAAGTTTCATACTACATCTTGTCTAAAACAATAAACCTGTAATAGAAAGTACTAAATTGTTTACTGTATAACATACTGTGAGGGTTAGTTCGTTTTTTTAAAGACATATAAACGTTCTATTCCTAAATATTTCCTGTATACAATTACCTTAAGTCTGTTGTCCAGGAACAGGCCAAGGGTCCCTGTTTACAAAATGAACCATCTATCCAGGGAAAATAGAAGGCAATAAAAATGTAGTCCACTTTTAACCTTGGATTTACAACAAGTGTAAAAAATATATCAATATATGTTAGAAGCATCTAATTTAATTTCAAAATAGTAAGTAAATAATTAGATACTCACACAAAAGATGTGCATTTACTACAATAAACATGATCTCTATAAGCTAAAACTTTTTTTTTATGTTTGTATAAATTGATAAAATTGATATTCTTATAAGATAAACCATAAAAATGTACTTTGACTGAAAGCTTATACTATATTTACTGTCTTAATTTTCATTATAACCGACTCCAATTATGTCTTATCAATGATGTCAACGCCTTTCAAAAGAAGAACAAATTTCAGATTATTTTTAAAGTTTTGTTTCCAGATTTTATAAATATATATTTGCGGTGCTTTAGTCGTTTTGTCAAATTTTATTGAATTCCTAATTTTTCATAGTGTCCATTTAAAATATATGATAATTATATTTAAAAAATTATCATATTTTGATTCACTTGTGTTTTTACCTAATATAATTTCCTTTTCAACAAAATTCCTATGTTTGATTTGATAAGTATTTGTTTGAGATTTTTTAAAATGTACTACAACTGAAAAATAAGTGTTGCAGGGTTTCTATATCACTGTCATTTTGACAAATGTGGCATTTTCCATTTGATATCTTCATTTTTTTTAAATATTTTTTCAGTATATAAAATATTGTGTATGAATCTCCATTGAAATTCTTTTACTTTTTTTTCAATTTTCAAATGTTCTAATCCCGACCATATATTTTCCCAAGGTATATTTGTTGCAAATATTTCCTCCCACTTAATTTGACATTTTGGAGATACATCTTTATTTAACATCGTACGAATATATTTGAATTTTAACTTTGATGGTTTGATTGTTTGGTTTTTAAATTAATGATCTCAAGGTCATTTGATATCTTTATTTTATTTTCATGATGCAAATTCTGGTTTCCGCAAGATTTCAAAATGTGCACGAAATCTTTAGGAATTGCCTGTTTAATTTTTGTTCTTTTTAATTATATAATAAATATAATACTTTAGCTAGGAAAACAGTACTGAAGGCATCAGAAAATATGGAATTTGGTGAATTAGTTGAAGCTTGTTAGGGCCATCTTGTTGAGAAAAAGGTTTAAAGTGTAACTTTCAGTCAAAATGTGTTTTGTCATGCAGTCAGAAGCTTTTATAATTTCAAACTAATTTCAGAAGTCGTGGAAGGAGAGCTGACTTGATTTGACCAATATGATCTAAGAATTGTGTATGTTGTAAATTCTTTTTTTTTTTTTTAATTTCTTGTGTTGAGTTAGTGTCAAGCTAATGCTGACTTAAGGGGGTTCGCGGGTCTAAATCATTTATATAGGATTTCTCTATATTTTTCTATGAATGAACTTTATCTTATAGTTTATAGAAAAATAAAATAAAAAAGTGGGGTCACCGTTCATTTGCGCTCACAATCTGCCTTCGAAAGAAGCATTAAATTTGGTGAAGGTGTTTTTTTTCTGTTGAAGTAATAGGAGAAATAAAGGTAATATCGAAAAAAAAAAAAAATTATTACAGAAATCGCTCAAATGTTACAATAATTTAGTTCAAGTACAGCTTATATGGAAATTATATTAAAAAATATAGGTCACCGATGAGTTAAAAAAGATATTTCAATTTTAAAGCCAAAAAATGGCATTTTTCCACCAAAGGGAGATAATTTGGAACTTTTTCAATGATGTTTACACTTTAAAAGTCATCTGGGGCCAACACAAATTGTTTGTTTTGAATGATTTTTGTACCATATAATAAGTATCAACTACAAAAGGTAACAAATAAAATTTGAAATGAATAACAAATGTTTATTTTTTTTCTGAAATTTTATACCCTCGAGCCTCCTTAAGCACATTCTGTTCACATGATCATGACAATTAATAGAAGAGGGGCAGTCAAAGTCATAAATTGAAAATAAACTGACAACCGTATGGATAAAAATGAAAAAGACAAACAGACAAACAAACAAACAATAGTACACAAGGCACAACATAGAAAACTAAAGAATAAGCAACAGGAACCCCACCAAAAACTGGGGATGATCTCAGGTGCTCCGGAAGGGTAAGCAGATCCTGCTCCACATGTGGTAACCTTCGTGTTGCTCATGTTATAACAAATCCGGTTAATAGTCTAATTCGGTAGGTTACATTCATGAAAGGGAAGGGGAAAGTAGGTACGACGTAAGGAACATATCCGATATCATCTGTTAAACGGTTATTCAATAACGGTCAACCAACTCGTGATGGCGTCCATAAAATTTACAAAGGGATGATTACAACTTCACCATTTGAAACTCTTAGTTGAATAGCTTCCTTGTGGTTAAATAGCTTCCTTGTGAGCAGCAACCCTCTATAAAAAAAAATCATGATAGAAAGTACATGCACGGCAATATCGTATCAATTGGGAGATATATTACCCGTATGCAGGTGCTGCTAGAATGTTGCTGCTTAGAAATGGAAAGTTCACAATTGGTAAGCTGAAATCATCCCTTTTGTCGTACAGTTTTGTTTTCAACCGACCCTCATTGTCAATTTCTAGATGTAAGTCAAGATATGAGCCCGACTTAACTGTATCTGTTGTATCATTATCGCTAGTTCGATGGGATATATGCGTTCAACATAGTCACCAAATTTGATTTATTTAGTGAAGTCAGCCTCATAATAATAAAGAAACAAGTCGGCAAGAAGAAGGACACCATTGGTTCCCATTGGAATGCCGACAGATTGTTGAAAAACCCGTCCTCCGAACGTAAAATATATTGTCAATCAAACATCTTGATAATGTCAGTTTCAGAGAATATTTTGTTTGAATCAGAGTAATACTTTACAAAGTAGGATTTATCCCTCCCCAAGACAGTTAAGATACTTGTATCTACGTTGACCATTCTTATTTATGAATTACGAAACAAAGCAATACCAACTCTTTTAATTTGTCTTTTAGTTTGGAATGTGGAAGTCTTGTGTAAAGTGTAGAAAAGTCAAATGTTTTAATACTATTGCAAGATGAAAGAGCGTTCGATTGTATGTTCTCGAAAAGATCTTTGGAATATTTTAGTATCCACATCTGATTCAAGCCACCTCTAGAATAGGCAGTTTCACAATAACTTTGAAGCACGGCTTTGATTGCTAATAAAATAGGTGTTAATAATTTAGAAAGAGGTTTTGCGGAGTACTTTGAAGACCCAACATTATACAAATGTCTGTAGGGACACTTATGTTGTTTAGGTGTCCAATACAGTGATGATCCAGTTCTTCATCTTTGGTTGAAATTCCAAAGGCACATAGAACAGACCTATAACACTGGACACTTTAAATTTGCAAAACACTCATTTGCAAATCCGCCGCCGCCTCAAATAAGAGCTACAATGTCATGAATATAACCAAAATGTGCGGAATTACATGGGATTCAATAATTTCATTGGTTTTCTACTGTTACTATTATATTTATTTTTCTATTTGATTTATAAAAACATGGGATTTTCAATATCCCATGGGACAGGGCAAAATCCCATGGGATTTACCATTATCCCATGGGATTTTGGTTAAATCCCATGGGATTTTTTTTGGTCCCATGGGATAATTGTAGTCCCATGGGATATTTGTTGTCCCATGGGACAAAAAAAATCCCATGGGATTATTATTATCCCATGGGATTTTTAATATCCCATGGGACAAAATAAAATCCTATGGGATTCAAATTATAAATATATAGATATAAATATACAGTAATGTGTATGTTACAATGTATTCTATTTGGTAGTAAATTGTTATAAGATGAATCTTTTTAATTGAATATCTTTTTTCTTTGGAAATGTTAATTCAACATATTGTTCTATAACTATTCAAAACTAAACTTTTAAACAACAAAGTAGATAATGTAAGTATCAATATATCTTTATTTATGAATTATAGAATACTTTCTTGAAACACTATTATTTACCATTTAAAATCAATGAAAAACTCTAATATAAGGCTGAACATACTAGTACTGTAAATTCAGAAATTATTGCGTGCATTTATTATTGGATTTTTGTCATTTAAGACTAATATGAGATTTTAATATTTTACGATTTTGAGATCAGTTTAATTCATATAAAATATTTCTAAATGGGAGTTTAAATTATTGCGTTTACATCTGTGTTGCAATTTTTGCAAATATAAACCCTCACAACAATTCTTGAATTTACAGTAGCTATTTAAGTAAATCTATTTTTTTTCACAATATCCCTCCACACAAAACATTAATAGTTTCTTATCATCCAGCATTGTGTGATCTTATAGTCCACTTTTTGGTCATTCAGCGCACAGAACATTGACATTATTGTGGTTTCAATATCTTTGGTATTTAAAAGAACTTCAAATCATTGACTGAGTGATGAAAATAATAGCTGATCCAACTTTTGTCTTTGAATTTATTCTGGTCTTGTTTCTATGTTTTCTCCATTTATTCTAGATGATGAATTTCAATCCTTCTGAAAAAGAACCAATAAAATCTGAAGTATTATATAAAATGTTTTGCATACATGTAGCAATAATATGATTTTTAATAAAAATAGCTATGCGGTATGGATTTTACTGATTGTTAAAGGTTGTCCAATGTCATCAGTTTCTAACCTCTTACATCCTTTGGTCTCTGATGGAGAGTTGTCAAATTAGCAATATACCACATCTTCCTATTCTAATACTACCGGTATATAATAATCAATTAATTTATTCTTCTTTATAACGTTTGGGTATTTTCCCAAGTTATTTATATCATATATAAAGATCAATGTTAAAACTTTAGGCAATTATAATAACATATTCAATTATTCACTAGAATTTCAATATATTATACAAAATGCAGACAACAGAAACAATATATCTTTAAGCTTTTGAAGTTCTGACAGAGTTCAATTTGTGTTTTATTTCAATGTAAAAATACCTTGAAATCTTCGGACATATTGGAAATTATCATGATTATAACATTGATACAAAAAAATATATTGTTTCATACTTATTTTTTGTGTTGTTGGCTTGCTGTCTCATTTTACAGTTATACATACATCAATAATCTTCTTCTTTATTAAAAGTAAATATGGGATATTTTTATTTTTATAATCTGAAAACATTATATTTCTATCGAATAACTTATTACCAAGTTCACAAACACCAACGTGTTTGTCAGATACTTATTTTTAGACATGTATAAATGTTTCAGACCATATAAGTATTTGGACCGTACGTTTATGGTCCGAAACATATAAGTATACTCTTCCAGTCCGACCATATGCATACAATCAGACCATTTGAGTATACCCGGTACTTGTACTGTCTAATACCAGAGCTCAACCAAACATGTATTTTTATTTCTACTGCAATTAAACTTTTTGTATTAATCTATTAAAGATTTCAGTTATGTTGATCTGTAATGTATATTTGTTTCTAATAAACTTGACCAACTTCTTAAAATTGGGCAGACTGTACGCGTAGTCTAAATACTCATATGTTCTGGAACATAAACATGATTAACAAGCATTCGACAGGATGTCATGCTAAAATCCCTTAATATTAGTACTAAATTTTGAGTATATATATGTAAATCCACAGGCTACTTACTGAAATTAAAGAGGATACAATTTAGAGGAAGGACTGGACAGATGAATGCACCAACACTATTAAAACAGAGCATAAAACTTACCAAAAACAAGATGTGTTACATTTATCCTTCAGAAGCAGGAACATTGAAAGTTTTTTTTTTCTTTCTCTGCTGTCCATGGTATAAACTTTAAATTCATTCATGCAAAATATGAAAATCTGCAAAAGTAGGACCTTGAACCTCAGCTTATCCACATTTTGACTTTTGAGCTGCATATTTTTTTCTTCTTTTCATCTTGCTGACAATCTACATGATCTACATGATCTAAACATAAAAAAATGATAAAAACATAATTTTAGATTAACTTTGTGTTTTTATTTTTGTTGATACAAACAATTTTTCCCAGCTTAAAAGGAAAACATCATCACAAAAAAGGAGGTCATACTAACCTCCTAAATATTTAAACAAACCAAAATAATTACTTGATTAAGATCTTGTCATAAATTAATAGCATTGATACTCTTATTTTTGAAGACCATATATATATGTCTTTTGCATACTTATATTCCTTTGTACAACAGTATGCATATTAAGATTGATTCCGAGGACTTAAATGTTAAATTAGCATGATTAATTTTACAGTTTCTCAGCTCCATGTGTACAACATGAGAGTATCTTGCAATACTGTATATTCTGATATTCAGAACATATTGTGAGGTTTTTATTAATGCAAATGAGAGCTGTATATCATGCTCATTTCTGAGACATATTTATGAGCTGGACACCAGTGCCAAAATTTCCTCACTGCATTGAAGACCCATAGGTGACCTTCGGTCGTTGTCTGCTCTTTGGTTGTCACTTGTGTTGTTGTCTCTTTGACAAATTCCCAGTTTCTACTTCCCATTTTATAACATGTATGCAGATTTTTTCGTAAATTACAATAATCAATCACGCAATTCTGTCCATTATTTATTTGTTATTGAAAATAAGCAAAAATAAATGCACACAAAATTTAACATTGTTAATAAAGGCTTTTTTTAAAATTCAAAACAGTTGCCTACACCGTTAATTTCCTTGTTTAATTTATTTCATATTTTTAAAGCCTTAATAGCTAGCTAGATGGTATGCCTGGATGGATCCAGCCATTTTATAAAGGGGGTTCCCTGTTCCCAACCCAAGATTTAGGAGGGGTGGTTCCAACTATGTGTTCCCATTCAAATGCATTGAGTGTCAAAAAAAAAAGGAGGGGTTCCAAGTTGAACTACCAACCCCTAGAATCCTCCCCCTGTGATCCGGAATTTTTTTCACTTAACCACTGGGGATCTCAACCATTTAAAAGTTTTTCAAACATGTGAGGGTGGGGGTGACCCCCCCCCATGGACTCTCCCTATATTTCATTTGATGTGTTTTATTGTTCCATACAAGAATATATATGGTTTAGGGGTGGGGATCTTGACCGTTTACAAGATAATAGCACATTCTCAAATTGAACGGGACGGGGTGACCTCCAGGGACTTCTTTTTAATTTTAATTGATTTGTTTTATCGTCCCATTGAAGAATATATATGGTTTAGGGGTGGGGATCTGGACCGTTTACAAGATAATAGCACATTCTCAAATTGAACGAGGATGGGTGACCCCCAGTGACTAACCTTTAATTTTAATTGATTTGTTTTATAGTCCCATTCAAGAATATATATTGTTTAGGGGTGGGGATCTAAACCGTTTACAAGATAATAGCACATTCTCAAATTGAATGGGGTGGGGTGACCCCCCAGGGACTTCCCTTTAATTTTAATTGATTCATTTTATTGTCCCATTCAAGAATATATATGGTTTAGGGGTGGGGATCTAAACCGTTTACAAGATAATAGCATATTCTCAAATTGAAGGGGGTGGACTCACCCTCCCTTCTTTCTTCCCCCCAAAATATCTCATCACCACCACCCCCCCCCCTTTTTCCTCATTTCAATCACCCTGATATGATCTGATAGTTTTATCACTTACAATAGAAATTGGTTTAAATTCCCCAATTAATTCTAGTCGGTCAAATATATGAATAAATTGATTTAAATTTCATTTTTGATAAAGAAGGACAAAAGTTTTCTAGATGGTTAATAAACTAACTTGATAGTTACTAATTTGGGAAGCTTTCAAATTCATAGCATGCCGGTGGCTGTGTTCAAAGTGCTGGGTTTTTTTTATCACCCTCGTTGTTTGCGGACTAACGATTTAGGCCTGTGGTGGATAATAGTGTGCGTGCATTAATTTTCTATACCTTCTTAATTGATATTTTCAAATACTGACGGCAAGTGTTGTAATGTATGAGTGTCTTATTTGAGACCAACGTGCTATTTACATGTGCGATCGAAAATGCAGGGGAAGGAAACTTGTCAATTGTGTTTATTTTTAATCCAAAATAAAATAAGCCGCCGTAAAATTAATCTTGGGTTAATTCCTCAAATTGATGCAAGAGGCTTCTTTTTTTTTAAGCTATATTTTTAATGACTTACACTTTTTACCATTATTCTCTTTCTTTCACTATTCTTTATTCCTTTTTTTCTTTGCCCGTTATTCTCTATACCCTCTTATGATCTCTTATGTGGACTTTCGGTGGTTTATTTTTTTAGTTCTGTGATAAGTCAATATTTCATGCAGGTTCATGAAATAATGGTTTTATGCATATCAGCCAAGATTGTGCGTGGAATTTTAATAAACAATTCAACACCACATGTTATGTGAATTTGATTAATATCGATGAACATGAATTTGACAGCTAGTGACCCTTTTACAGGTAAAATTCAATTAACAAATTCTGACCTACTGGCATTCAACACCAAATTACCTACTTGCTGTATATTGATAAATGTGACTGTAGGTCAATACCTCAACATCGTGAATACGCCATGTGAGGTGTTGGTTATGTGTGCTACGGGGTCACTGGTGGCGCCTTCAAAACAGAAAAAAAAATTCAAGTAAAAAAGTGTGGAATTTTGTTGTTGAAAATTTAAGTGGTAAATTCCTGAAAAATGTACTTAATTCCGTTCAACTGCTAACATGTAAGTTCGATACGAAAATAGGATAAATAGCATCCGAAAAATTTGTGATCAGTAATTGAAGAGCAATGGGTAAAAAAAAAAACTGAAGAAGAAAAGTAAAAAGTAAAAGAAAGTCGTTGAATTAATTATTTTACAATTGTTTAAATATATGAGAGAATGTTTTAGGCAAATTGTCTTTATTTACAAATAAATGTATTTAAGTTCAGGAAATGATTTATTCTTCTGGCGGCTTCAAATATTTTTTTATCAATAACTTATACACAAGGAGACATTTTTTACTTTTGACAGCATGAACCGCAGTTCAATTCAATTCAAAGCTTTATTCATAGTCGGCATGTTACATAACAGTTAATTAGCAAACACAAATTAAGACACAAAATCGTTTACAAATAAATTTTATAGAAGGGAAAAAAAGGGGGGGGGGTAATACGCTCACATACTTCTAAAAAGATTTGCATATGAAAGCTGTCTAAAGATAATTTTAAATTATTTCAGGAGTTTTGAAAAAAGAATATATATATAGAGTTTAATTTTCGACGTCTATACTGTTACAAAAAAAGGTGATTCTTTTTCAAGATTTGGTACTTCAGTTTCGACTCAAAATTTCTTTTTAAATTGTTAGATGGCAAACTATTTAGGATAAGATTGTATCTGTTCTTTAAGTATTTATGGTGATATTGGCGACGAGTTTCATTATATTATAGCAAGGGCTTGTACAAGTTTTTTATTAAAGAATTTCAGCAATATAAATAGACGAAAGTAGGCAAACAATTATTAAGATCTCCAAGCGGGCCAAATTGTACATCGAAAAAGATCTATATTTCTAAACATTTTTAAATGATATAACTTGAATAGAAAATTTCCCAACTATGTGAAGATTCTTTATATTTCTAAACGTCTTCGATTATTACATACCAAAGAAAAATTTATTTAGCATATTCATATAATTTTATATTTTTTTCCAAGTAAACTTTTTTTGTCAAGTTTACTTCTATGTGTTTATAACCATCAACAGAAACACATTCTTTGCCATCACCAATCAGTCCTAATCATTAAAGATCAATTGACAAAATTCAAATGATGATTGGTATTGAAAATGATCATCGGTCATCCGTGACGTATTCTAAAATCCTAAATAACGGCGCATGTCGATAGATAGATAGTTTATTAATTATCGTCTCGCCATTTAAATTTCACCAAGGGGTTGAAGCAATGAAGGACTTTATAAAACCAAGGATGTGTATAGTTACTATACAAATCCTTGATAAAACCAGAGACATATAATACAATTATATTATATGTCTCTGATAAAACTATGTACATGTACTTATTAATATTTCTATAACAAATTATAAAAACATTTAGTGTAAAAAATCATCGATTTATAAATGTCTCTTTTTGCCTAAAATATATTTGCAGGTTTTGGCATTTTTGTAAATAACATTAATGTTTTGGCATCCCAATGCAAAACACAGGTGACAGCCGATTCAAACTTAAATAACTTCTTTAAAGTTGGTTTTATTTTATCAGAGACATATAATACATGTATATTATATGTCTCAATACATGTATGTATGTCTCAAATTTTATCAAAACAAAAATTACAAGATTAAGAAATAAGTTATGAATCGAATGAATACCCTCAACACTAAAATACATGTCCTAAGTGACTTTTTATGTCTTGCGTGCACCGAGGAGATCCTTAATGGTTTTTAGACGTACCATTATTATTTATGCATATATTTGAAACATTTTGTACATTATAGGTATTTATATGTGTGTATCAGACAAAATGACTTCCCAATTAGCAGAGGCGGATTTAGGTTTTTTTCCAGCCCCACCCCCACACACTAATCTTGGAAAATGGGAGATTATATAGGGAATCACTGAAGCATGACTGGCAGGGACCCCCTCTTAGGCAGTCAATGGGTCCCCGCTTATGAAAATTTCTGGATCAACCACTGCTTAGTTCTAGTTATCTAAGGTCCTAGTGTGAAATATAACCAATAGGAATTGGTCTTTTTAAACACTTTTACATAGGCCTACATGTATACGTTTTGTCAAGGGTTGGTTCATTACCGACCGTGCAAGGGCTGTATAGCCAGTCAAGGTCGTTAAAAACTTCCATTTGTTGGTTTATGCAATATTGAAATTATGATTACTCAATGCGCAGTTACTAGTTACTAGTTACTGAAGTTGATATTAGCTACTTTTCTTCTTTATTTCATATAATTGATTTTTTGATTTTTTTTCTTCTAAAAATTTGTGGTGTTGAAATAGGGAATAGACATAGATACCTAAGCACATTTAACAAAAGAAATTTTGTGTAATGTCATCAATCTGTATTACACGTAGACAGGATGAGGGCCCTCATGGTGTTTTTGATTATGTGATTACTTGGCCGTTTTTTTAATGATTATTTGATTATTAAGCCAAATATTTCATGATTATTTGATTACCTAGGACTGTATTTTTAGTTTATGATTATTTGATTACTAAAGATAAGCAAATATTTAATGATTATGTGATTATATTGGCAAAAAAATGGTGATTATGTGATTACTAGGACCCCCCCCATGAGGGGCCTCCAGGATGTTCTCTAGAAACTTTACTTTATACACACCGGAGAGTACACGCACTGTCGTAATGGAAAATTGCTGTATGTTATAATTACCTGTAATCAGCTTTGCAACAAATCAGTTGACTGACCATGTCATTACAGTTCAAACAGATTTCCCTCAAATCAAAATGGAATAGATATTTATAGATTATCGTTGATCATCTCAACGAGATTGATTTTCTCGCTTGAGCTGGTACAGCGAAAGTGAGAAAAGCAATCGAGTTGAGATGACCAATGATAATCTGTTTATCGCTATTTTACCTATGACGACGTTGTCAATTCCATGTCAATTTCGTTAGCAACGCCACGTGGTCTCCTTAGTTTCTAGCGATAATTTTCCATCTCAAGCGAGAAGCATGATATGAAAATTATCACAAAAAAAGATCAAAAGAAAAATGCACAAAATAGCGATAAATTTATATATATTCATTTTTTATATCTTTAAAATTTAAAACTTTAAAAAGTACACTTTGACAAAATTATGAAATATAACGAATTGAACAATTTAAAATAGTATTTTAACAAAGTTCAAGATATATAATTTTACAACGATCCTACAAATATCCAAACAAACGATAAATCTAACGATATGAACCTACACAGTTATATATTATAAGACTGACACACACCAGTTTGCTAACTCAGTGTGCTGGGCCAGGGTGCTGGGTGAGGTGTTGGAACTTGATATACATGTATCATTAAGTTACAGTTCTGTTAAGATTTGACTGCCTTTTTACAGGGAATTTTTATTCTTACAGTTAGTATATACTGTTCCTGGCTTTAAATGATTCTCTGCTCAGCAACTGGTGCGTAATTAGCATTTTTTTCACGTGATTTTATTCAAATATCTTGTAGCAGTAAAAAACACAAATTAATGTATTTTTCAAATAGCTTTATTCAGCTTTAAATAATTATAGCGAAAAACAGCGAACATGGGAAAATGAAATGTTTTTAGTAGCCTCATTATTAAATCTCCCGGTAAGTGTGATCAAATAAAGAGGTTCTCCGACTCCGTAATACTTGGAAAATCTTATCTGATTCAGGATCATTTCATCGGTTACACTCCCCCATCACCAGTGATTCTTTGTTTTTAGCTGACATTCTGAAAAAAAGTGTGTAAGTGTTGACTCGCAATTTGCATGATAAATAACAGATATCGACTCGTTACCCGGACTACTGCAAAAAACAATTATTCAGTTTACTGATTTAGATGGAAGGTAAACGGACAGAAAGTCGCAGGACAAAAAGTCACAGTACATGAAGTCACAAATTTGATAGGACAAAAAGTCACAAACAAATTGTTGACAATTGGTTTGAATATATATGAAAAAGATCTTGAAATATTTTCTTTTTATTACATATATTCATTTTTAATTTAAGGAAATTGCTCATAGAGCTTGATAAACACGATAAATGGAAATGTATTAGATTTTAATCTTGCAAAGGATATATTTATGGGGCCATATTTATTGGCAAATTGAAGCCATTTAAGTACCAAGCCACTTTGAAATTTTGTTTTCATAACAATTATTTGATTATTATTGATATTTATTGAATAAATTTTAATTACTAAGTTGCTTCTTAAATAAAACTTCAAGAAAAATACAAAAAAAAAGTGTTTTCTTGTTCAAAGAAAAATAATCTCTAAACTGAATTGTGACTTTTTGTCTGTGACTTGTTGACCGTGACTTTTTGTCCTGTGACTTTAAAAGTAGCGTTACAAAAATGTATATATATGCTTCTTTCAAAGGCGGATTGTGAGTGTGATTGAATGGTGTCCCCATTTTTAGCTCACCTGGCCCAAAGGGCCAAGTGAGCTTTTCTCATCACTTGGCGTCCGTCGGCGTCAACGTCTGTGATCGTTAACTTTTACAAAAATCTTCTCCTCTGAAACTACTGGGCCAAATTGAACCAAACTTGACCACAATCATCATTGGGGTATCTAGTTTAAAAAATGTGTGGTGTGACCCGGTCAACCAACCAAGATGGCCGCCTCCGCTAAAAATAGAACATAGGGGTAAAATGCAGTTTTTGGCTTATAACTCAAAAACCAAAGCATTTAGAACAAATCTGACGGGGTAAAAATGTTTATCAGGTCAAGATCTATCTGCCCTGAAATTTTCAGATGAATCGGTCAATCGGTTGTTGGGTTGCTGCCCCTGAATTGGTAATTTTGAGGAAATTTTGCTATTTTTGGTTATTATCTTGAATATTATTATAGATAGAGATAAACTGTAAACAGCAATAATGTTCAACAAAGTAAGATCTATAAATAAGTCAACATGACAAAAATGGTCAGTTGACCCGTTTAGGAGTTATTGCCCTTTATACTCAATTTTTAACCTTTTTCGTAAATTAAAGTAATCTTTTACAAAAATCTTCTCCTCTGAAACTACTGGGCCAAATTAATCCAAACTTGGCCACAATCATCTTTGAAGTATCTTGTTTAAAAAATGTGTGGCGTGACCTGGTCAACCAACCAAGATGGCCGCCAAGGCTAAAAATAGAACATAGGGGTAAAATGCAGTTTTTGGCTTATAACTATGAAACCAAAGCATTTAGAAACACTGGACACTTTAAATTTGCAAAACACTCATTTGCAAATCCGCCGCCGCCTCAAATAAGAGCTACAGTGTCATGTATATAACCAAAATGTGCGGAATTACATGGGATTCAATAATTTCATTAGTTTTCTACTGTTACTATTATATTTATTTTGCTATTTGATTTATAAAAACATGGGATTTTCAATATCCCATGGGACAGGGCAAAATCCCATGGGATTTACCATTATCCCATGGGATTTTGGTTAAATCCCATGGGATTTTTTTTGGTCCCATGGGATAATTGTAGTCCCATGGGATATTTGTTGTCCCATGGGATTATTATTATCCCATGGGATTTTTAATATCCCATGGGACAAAATAAAATCCTATGGGATTCAAATTATAAATAGATAGATATAAATATACAGTAATGTGTATGTTACAATGTATTCTATTTGGTAGTAAATTGCTATAAGATGAATCTTTTTAATTGACTATCTTTTTTCTTTGGAAATGTTAATTCAACATATTGTTCTATGACTGTTCAAAACTAAACTTTTAAACAACAAAGTAGATAATGTAAGTATCAATATATGTTTATTTATGAATTATAGAAAACTTTCTTGAAACACTATTATTTACCATTTGAAATCAATGAAAAACTCTAATATAAGGCTGAACATACTAGTACTGTAAATTCAGAAATTGTGTGCATTTATTATTGGATTTTTGTCATTTAAGACTAAAATGAGATTTTAATTTTTTACGATTTTGTGATCAGTTTAATTCATATAAAATATTTCTAAATGGGAGTTTGAATTATTGCGTTTACAACTGTGTTGCAATTTTTGCAAATATAAACCCTCACAATAATTCTTGAATTTACAGTAGCCATTTAAGTAAATCTATTTTTTTCACAAAATCCCTTCACACAAAACATTAATAGTTTCTTATCCTCCAGCATTGTGTGATCTTATAGTCCACTTTTTGGTCATTCAGCACAGAACATTGACATTATTGTGGTTTCAATATCTTTTGGTATTTAAAAGAACTTCAAATCATTGACTGAGTGATGAAAATAATAGCTGATCCAACTTTTGTCTTTGAATTTATTCTGGTCTTGTTTCTATGTTTTCTCCATTTATTCTAGGTAATGAATTTCAATCCTTCTGAAAAAGAACCAATAAAATCTGAAGTATTATATAAAATATTTTGCATACATGTAGCAATAATATGATTTTTAATAAAAATACTATGCAGTATGGATTTTACTGATTGTTAAAGGTTGTCCAGTGTCATCAGTTGCTACCCTCTTACATCCTTTGGTCTCTGATGGAGAGTTGTCAAATTAGAATATACCACATCTTTCTATTCTAATACTACCGGTATATAACAATCAATTAATTTATTCTTCTTTATAACATTTGGGTATTTTCCCAAGTTATATATATCATATATATATAAAGATCAATGTTAAAACTTTAGGCAATTATAAGAACATATTCCATTATTCACTAGAATTTTCAATATATTATACAAAATGCAGACAACAGAAACAATATATCTTTAAGCTTTTGAAGTTCTGACAGAGTTCAATTTGTGTTTTATTTCAATATAAAAATACCTTGAAATCTTCGGACATATTGGAAGTTATAACATTGATACAAAAAAAATATATTGTTTTATTCTTATTTTTTGTGTTGTTGGCTTGCTGTCTCATTTTACAGTTATACATACATCAATAATCTTCTTTATTAAAAGTAAATATGGGATATTTTTTATTTTTATAATCTGAAAACATTATATTTCTATCGAATAACTTATTACCAAGTTCACAAACACCAACGTGTTTGTCAGATACTTATTTTAAGACATGTATAAATGTTCCAGACCATATAAGTATTTGGACCGTACGTTTACGGTCCGAAACATATAAGTATACTCTTACAGTCTGACCATATGCATACAATCAGACCATTTGAGTATACCCGGTACTTGTACTGTCTAATACCAGAGCTCAACCAAACATGTATTTTTATTTCTACTGCAATTAAACTTTTTGTATTAATCTATTAAAGATTTCAGTTATGTTGATCTGTAATGTATATTTGTTTCTAATAAACTTGACCAACTTCTTAAAATTGGGCAGACTGTACGCGTAGTCTAAATACTCATATGTTCTGGAACATAAACATGATTAACAAGCATTCGACAGGATGTCATGCTAAAATCCCTTAATATTAGTACTAAATTTTGAGTATATATATGTAAATCCACAGGCTACTTACTGAAATTCATGGCAAACAGTCACCAAAAAATTAAAGAGGATACAATTTAGAGGAAGGACTGGACAGATGAATGCACAAACACTATTAAAACAGAGCATAAAACTTACCAAAAACAAGATGTTTTACATTTATTCTTCAGAATCAGGAAAATTGAAAAGTTTTTTTTTCTTTCTCTGCTGTCCATGGTATAAACTTTAAATTCATTCATGCAAAATATGAAAATCTGCAAAAGTAGGACCTTGAACCTCAGCTTATCCACATTTTGACTTTTGAGCTGCATATTTTTTTTTCTTTTCATCTTGCTGACAATCTACATGATCTAAACATAAAAAAATGATAAAAACATAATTCTAGATTAACTTTGTGTTTTTATTTTTGTTGATACAAACAATTTTTCCCAGCTTAAAAGGAAAACATCATCACAAAAAAGGAGGTCATACTAACCTCCAAAATATTTAAACAAACCAAAATGATTACTTGATTAAGATCTTGTCATAAATTAATAGCATTGATACTCTTATTTTTGAAGACCATATATATATATGTCTTTTGCATACTTATATTCCTTTGTACAACAATATGCATATTAAGATTGATTCCGCGGACCTAAATGTTAAATTAGCATGATTAATTTTACAGTTTCTCAGCTCCATGTGTACAATATGAGAGTATCTTGCAATACTGTATATTCTGATATTCAGAACATATTGTGAGGTTTTTATTATTTGCAAATAAGAGCTGTATATCATTCTCATTTCTGAGACATATTTATGAGCTGAAGACCAGTGCCAAAATTTCCTCGCTGCATTGAAGACCCATAGGTGACCTTCGGTCGTTGTC
The DNA here is from genome assembly GCF_965363235.1 of Mytilus galloprovincialis. Taxonomy (NCBI): domain Eukaryota; kingdom Metazoa; phylum Mollusca; class Bivalvia; order Mytilida; family Mytilidae; genus Mytilus; species Mytilus galloprovincialis. The sequence continues at coordinate 10,163,851 of NC_134842.1, forward strand.
TGCTCTTTGGTTGTGTCGTGTTGTTGTCTCTTTCACAAATTCCCAGTTTCTACTTCCCATTTTATAACATGTATGCAGATTTTTCGTAAATTACAATAATCAATCACACAATTCTGTCCATTATTTATTTGTTATTGAAAATAAGCAAAAATAAATGCACACAAAATTTAACATTGTTAATAAAGGCTTTTTTTAAATTCAAAACATTTGCCTACACCTTTAATTTCCTTGTTTGATTTATTTCATATTTTTAAAGCCTTAATAGCTAGCTAGATGGTATGCCTGGATGGATCCAGCCATTTTATAAAGGGGGTTCCCTGTTCCCAACCCAAAATTTAGGAGGGGTGGTTCCAACTTTATGTTCCCATTCAAATGCATTGATTGTCCAAAAAAAAGGGGGGTTCCAAGTTGAACTTCCAACCCCTAGAATCCTCCCCCTGTGATCCGGAATTTTTTTCACTTAACCACTGGGGATCTCAACCATTTAAAAGTTTTTCAAACATGTGAGGGTGGGGGTTACCCCCCCCCCCCCCCATGGACTCTTCCTATATTTCATTTGATATGTTTTATTGTTCCATACAAGAATATATATGGTTTAGGTGTGGGGATCTTGACCGTTTACAAGATAATAGCGCATTCTCAAATTGAACGGGATGGGGTGACCCCCAGGGACTTCCTTTTAATTTTAATTGATTTGTTTTATCGTCCTATTCAAGAATATATATGGTTTAGGGGTGGGGATCTGGACCTTTTACAAGATAATAGCACATTCTCAAATTGAACAGGGATGGGTGACCCCCAGGGACTAACCTTTAATTTTAATTGATTTGTTTTATAATCCCATTCAAGAATATATATGGTTTAGGGGTGGGGATCTAAACCGTTTACAAGATAAAAGCACATTCTCTAATTGAACGGGGTGGGGTGACCCCCAGGGACTTCCCTTTAATTTAAATTGATTCGTTTTATTGTCCCATTCAAGAATATATATGGTTTAGGGGTGGAGATCTAAACCGTTTACAAGATAATAGCATATTCTCAAATTGAAGGGGGTGGGGATTACCCCCGAGGGACTCACCCTCCCTTCTTTCTTCCCCCTAAAATACCTAATCACCACCCCCCCTTCCTCATTTCAATCACCCTGATATGATCTGATATAAATTTTAATAGTTTTATCACTTACAATAGGAATTGGTTTAAATTCCCCAATTAATTCAGGCGCGGATCCAGAGGGGGGGTTCCGGGGGTTGGAACCCCCCCTTTTTTTTGGACGATCAATGCATTTGAATGGGGACATGTAATTGGAACCCCCCTTTGTCCTGGGTTAGGAACCCCCCCCCCCCTTTTTAAAATGGCTGGATCCGCCCCTGTAATTCTAGTCCGACGGTCAAATATATGAATAAATTGATTTAACCTTTATACCATTAATATCAACATTTTTCATTTTTGATAAAGAAGGACAAAAGTTTTCTATGGGTAGAAATTGATAGCTACTAATTTTGAAAGCTTTCAAATTCATAGCATGCCGGTGGCTGTGTTCAAAGTGCTGGTTTTTTTTATCACCCTCGTTGTTTGCGGACTAACGATTTAGGCCTGTGGTGGATAATAGTGTGCGTGAATTAATTTTCTATACCTTCTTAATTAATATTTTCAAATACTGACGGCAAGTGTTGTAATGTATCAGTGTCTTATTTGAGACCAACTTGCTATTTACATGTGCGATCGAAAATGCAGGGGAAGGAAACTTGTCAATTGTGTTTATTTTTAATCCAAAATAAAATAAGCCGCTGTAAAATTAACCTTGGGTATAAAATTCCTCAAATTGATGCAAGAGGCTTCCTTTTTTTAAGCTATATTTTTAATGACTTACACTTTTTACCATTATTCTCTTTCTTTCACTATTCTTTATTCCTTTTTTTTTTCTTTGCCCGTTATTCTCTATACTCTCTTATGTGGACTTTCGGTGGTTTATTTTTTTAGTTCTGTGATAAGTCAATATTTCATGCAGGTTCATGAAATAATGGTTTAATTTATGCATATCAGCCAAGATTGTGCGTGGAATTTTAATAAACAATTCAACACCACACGTTTATGTGAATTTGATTAAAATCGATGAACATGAATTTGACAGCTAATGACCCTTTTACAGGTAAAATTCAATTAACAAATTCTGACCTACTGGCATTCAACACCAAATTACCTACTTGCTGTATATTGATAAATGTGATTGTATGTCAATACCTCAACATCGTGAATACGCCATGTGAGGTGTTATGTGTGCTACGGGGTCACTGGTGGCGCCTTCAAAACAGAAAAAAAAAATCCAAGTAAAAAAGTGTGGAATTTTGTTGTTGAAAATTTAAGTTGTAAATTCCTGAAAAATGTACTTAATTCCGTTCAACTGCTAACATGTAAGTTCGATACGAAAATAGGATAAAAAGCATCCGAAAAATTTGTGATCAGTAATTATTATTCGAATAAATGAAGAGCAATGGGTAAAAAAAAACTGAAGAAGAAAAGTAAAAAGTAAAAGAAAGTCGTTGAATTAATTATTTAATTATTTTACAATTGTTTAAATATATGAGAGAATGTTTTAGGCAAATTGTCTTTATTTACCGATAAATGTATTTAAGTTCAGGAAATGAATTATTCTTCTGGCGGCTTTAAATAATTTTTTTATCAATAACTTAAACACAAGGAGACATTTTTGACCTTTGACAGCATGAACCGCAGTCAATTAGCAAACACAAATTAAGACACAAAATCGTTTACAAATAAATTTTATAGAGGAAAAAAAAGGGGGGTAATACGCTCACATACTTCTACAAAGATTTGCATATGAAAGCTCTCTAAAGATAATTTTAAATTATTTCAGGAGTTTTGAAAAAAGAATATATATATATATATATACAGTTTAATTTTCGACGTCTATACTGTTACAAAAAAAAAGGTGATTCTTTTTAAAGATTTGGTACTTCAGATTCGACTCAAAATTTCTTTTTGAATTGTTAGATGGCAAACTATTTAGGATAAGATTGTATCTGTTCTTTAAGTAATTATGGTGATATTGGCGACGAGATTCATTATATTATAGCAAGGGTTTGTACAAATCCTTGATTAAAGAATTTCAGCAATATAAATAGACGAAAGTAGACAAACAATTATTAAGATCTCCAAGCGGGCCAAATTGTACATCGAAAAAGATTTATATTTCTAAACGTTTTTAAATGATATAACTTGAATAGAAAATTTCCCAACTATGTGAAGATTTTTTATATTTCTAAATGTCTTCAATTATTACATACCAAAGAAAAATTTATTTAGTATATCCATATAATTTTATATTTTTTTCCCAAGTAAACTTTTTTTTGTAAAGTTTACTTCTATGTGTTTATAACCATCAACAGAGACACATTCTCTGCCATCACCAATCAGACCTAATCATTAAAGATCAATTGACAAAATTCAAATGATGATTGGTATTGAATATAATCATCGGTCATCCGTGACGTATTCTAAAATCCCAAATAACGGGTACGCACTGAAACCCGGACCGGACCGGACTCCGGACCCGGACTTTGGTATGAAACCCGGACCCGGACCCGGACTGAATGCCGGACCCGGACTGGGTAATAATTATGAATTTTCTTAGAATCACCTTTTCTTTTTTTAATCAGGAGAAGGAAGATAATTTTTTATGAACTGTAACACAGTACATTATAATAATAAGATAATCAAATTTTGCTCTTTAATACTCTTGTATAGTCTAGAAGAGAAGACAAGTATGCAAGTTAGCCTTGCAATGATTCTGTATCTTCAATTTACAGTTGTGCAATTACTTTTTAAAAAAAATCATACATACAGTATGAATGTTTACAAATGACTTTAAAAACATGGAAATATTTTTTTATAAATTATATGGAGAAAGTGGATTTTCTTAGAATTATTTTTTCCGTTTTTTATTAAAATTATTCAGAAGGAAGTTAATTTTGGCAGAAATAAACAAGATGCATTACATGTATAATAATTATGAAAATTAATCAGACCTGTATAACCGGCCCCATATACTGCGGATATATACCGTGACAGTAGTTTATATGGGCAGCAGTGACGCGATGCATGAACACGCATTACGTAATTGTGTACGTAATTATGTGTTTTAAAGTCCGACAGGAAATCACTAGAATACCTGGTCATGTCACCTCACAATAACTCTGGCAATAATTCCGTTAGTCTTACTGATAATCAAATTAGGGAAAGACCGAATCATAGACAAATATATTACATAAAAGTGTTATGAACAAAATGATATTTTGAAAACTGTTGAACTATGAAATGATTTAAAAAAATAATCTTATTTATAATCCCATACATGTATTTGAATCATAAACTTAGAACTGAGACTACTATACTATTATAGTAGTCTCAGACTTAGAAAGAAAAAAAAACAGTTTAAAAACGACTGACTAAAGTTGGCAGTAGTCCTTTTGTGTCAGTTAATGTTTTTCAAGGGTATCATTTGCGCCATTTTTTCTTACAAATATATCAATTGCGCCAATATTCGGAAATTATTTGCACCAGTTTACTTGTGACACATTTGTATCATACATAATAACGATAAACAAATATTTGATGATAGTGCGTTGGTTTCACCAGAGACATATATATATATGTATATATGTCTCTGGTTTCACCATCCGTAAGTGCTAAAATCCCATCTACCGAAAGATGTACAACTAATGGAGCAGAGGCATTCTACAATAATTACAATGAACTGTTTATGGATCCCATCCGTCAATATTTTTGTATATTTGTATACAATCCGTATACTCCTGGTTACTTCAGGTCACCATCCGGACTCGCCTATTACAATTATATTTTTCGTTAAATGTCGGATAAATATCTTATAAATTTCTTATGTATTACATGCTTGATCAAATGTCCCGTCAATATACTTTACGACAATAAACAGTTTACATACAGTTAGTCGTCGTAATGCAATACACGCAGGTATAGTAAACTTCAAGCTAGTCCGGGGTCATGTCAGGTCACAGTCCGGACTCACCTGTTCAAGAATGTGTATTACATTGTTGAACGCCGCTTAAGTGTCGTTTATTGATTTTTCCGATGACAATCGAATAACTAAAGAAATAGAGAATGAATAAAGGAAAAGTAAAAAGCAAAAAGGGAAAAAAAATCTTTCAATTAAACAAATAATTTAGTATATTTATATACAATCCGTATACTCCTGGTCCGGGGTTATATCAGGTCACAGTCCGGACTCGCCTAATTTTAATTTGTTGATTCTCGGGTACACGTCTTTTATTAATTTTTCCGCCGACAATCCAATAAGGAAAAAGTTGAATGAATAAAATGGAATAAGTTCGTCTCATCAAATAATTTGTGAAGTTTTTATATCTCTATCGATGTCTATAGTTTGCGAATACACCTAGTCCGGGGTTACTTCAGGTCACCATCCGGACTCGCCTATTACTATTATATTTTTCGTTAAATGTCGGATAAATATCTTATAAATTTCTTATGTATTACATGCTTGATCAAATGTCCCGTCAATATACTTTACGACAATAAACAGTTTACATACAGTTAGTCGTCGTAATGCAATACACGCAGGTATAGTAAACTTCAAGCTAGTCCGGGGTCATGTCAGGTCACAGTCCGGACTCACCTGTTCAAGAATGTGTATTACATTGTTGAACGCCGCTTAAGTGTCGTTTATTGATTTTTCCGATGACAATCGAATAACTAAAGAAATAGAGAAATGAATAAATGAAAAGTAAAAAGCAAAAAGGGAAAAAAAATCTTTCAATTAAACAAATAATTTAGTATATTTATATACAATCTGTATACTCCTGGTCCGGGGTTATATCAGGTCACAGTCCGGACTCACCTAATATTAATATGTTGATTATCGGGTAAACGTCTTTTATTAATGTTTCCGACGAAAAATCAAAGTGGTAAAAAATCCACAGTCCGGGTCCGGCATTAAGTCCGAGTCCGGCGGCCAGTCCGGGTCCGGGTTTCATACCAAAGTCCGGGTCCGGAGTCCGGTCCGGTCCGGGTTTCAGTGCGTACCCAAATAACGGCGTATGTCGATAGATAGATAGATAGTTCATTAATTATCGTCTCGCCATTTAAATTTCACCAAGGGGTTGAAGCAATGAAGGACTTTATAAAACCAAGGATGTGTATAGTTACTATACAATCCTTGATAAAACTATGTACATGTACTTATTAATATTTCTATAACAAATTACAAAAACGTTTAGTGTAAAAATCATCGATTTATAAATGTCTCTTTTTGCCTAAAATATATTTGCAGGTTTTGGCATTTTTGTAAATAGCATTAATGTTAAATTGCATCCCAATGCAAAACACAGGTGACAGCCGATTCAAACTTAAATAACTTCTTTAAAGTTGGTTTTATTTTATCAGAGACATATAATACATGTAATATATGTCTCAATACATGTATTTATGTCTCAATACATGTATTTATGTCTCAAATTTTATCAAAACAAAAATTACAAGATTATGAAATAAGTTATGAATCGAATGAATACCCTCAACACTAAAATACATGTCCTAAGTGACTTTTTATGTCTTGCGTGCACTGAGGAGATCCTTAACGGTTTTTAGACGTACCATTATTATTTATGCATATATTTGAAGCATTCTGTACATAATAGGTATTTATATGTGTGTATCAGACAAAATGACTTCCCAATTAGCAGAGGCGGATTTACGTTTTTTTCCAGCCCCCACCCCCCACACACTAATCTTGGAAAATGGGAGATTATATAGGGAATCACTGAAGCATGACTGGAAGGGACCCCGTCTTATAATTAGGCTGTCAATGGGTCCCCACTTATGAAAATTTCTGGATCAACCACTGCTTAGTTCTAGTTATCTAATTTAGTCCTAGTGTGAAATATTAACCAATAGGAATTGGTCTTTTTAAACATTTCTACATAGGCCTACATGTATACGTTTTGTCAAGGGTTGGTTCATTACCGACCGTACAAGGGCTGTATTGCCAGTCAAGGTCGTTAAAAACTTCCATTTGTTGGTTCATGCAATATTGAAATTATGTTTACTCAATGCGCAGTTACTATAGTTACTGAAGTTGATATTTGCTACTTTTCTTCTTTATTTAATTCATATATTTTTTGATTTTTTTCTCCTCGAAAAATTTGTGGTGTTGAAATAGGGAATAGACACAGATACCTAAGCACATTTAACAAAAGAAATTTTGTGTAATGTCATCAATCTGTATTACACGTAGACAGGATGTTCTCTTGAAAACTTTACGTTATACACACCGGAGAGTACACGCACTGTCGTAATGGAAAATTACTGTATGTTATATAATTACCTGTAATCAGCTTTGCAACAAATCAGTTGACTGACCATGTCATTACAGTTCAAACAGATTTTCCTTAAATCAAAATGGAATATATATGTTCCAGACCGTATGAGTATTTGGACCGTACGCGTACGGTCTGGACCGTATGCGTACTTTTTCAAAATACTCATACGGTCGGACCGTACGCGTACGGTCTGACTAATATTAAAAAGTTGGTCAAGTTAATTAGTTACAAATGCATATAGCAGATCAACATAACTTAACTATCAAATTAATCTAAAAAAGTTCAATTGTAATTGAAACAAAAACTTTATATTTTTTAACTTTTTTTAAATTCAGGCTAATTAAATCTGTTAGTCTCTTGTATTAAGCATGTCGATCAGTAATACATTAATTGAATTATGATCACTGAAATTGAAGATATCGGAAGTAAACATAATGTGGGAGGTCAATTGTTTTAGAATATTTAGCAACTTTACCAAAAAATGCAAATGCAAAGGAACATGCATGAACTGCATACATGAAAATGTAAAAAATATTACGTTACTTGAATTGTGTCACCTTGGGCGAGAGTACCAAAATGGGATTCAGATATAAAATTAAACAAATACTTAATTTCAATTGTTCGTTTGTTCATTTTATCTATCTAATTGTAATAAATTATCAATAACAATTTGTAAAACTAAAAATAAAGATTGTGATAAATGCTTGTTTCAATTTAACCCATATGATCAAATAACATGTATGGTCAGCTCGTACTGGACCGTACGCGTATACTCATACGGTCCGACCGTACGCGTATGGTCGGACCGTACGAGTATACGTATACGGTCCGGACCGTACGCGTACGGTCCAAATACTCATATGGTCTGGAACATATATATATATATATTCATTTTTATATCTTTAAAATTTAAAACTTTAAAAAGTACACTTTGACAAAATTATGAAATATAACGAATTGAACAATTTAAAATAGTATTTTAACAAAGTTTAAGATATATAATTTTACAACGATCCTAAAAATATCCAAACAAACGATAAATCTAACGATATGAACCAATAGACGCAGTTTTATATTATAAGACTGACACACACCAGTTTGCTATCTCAGTGTGCTGGGCCATGGTGCTGGGTGAGGTGTTGGAACTTGATATACATGTATCATTAAGTTACAGTTCTGTTAAGATTTGACTGTCTTTTTACAGGGAATTTCTATTCTTACTGTTAACAGTTAGTATATACTGTTCCTGGCTTAGAATGATTCTCTGCTCAGCAACTGGTGCGTAATTAGCATTTTATTCAAATATCTTGTAGCAGTAAAAAACACAAATTAATGTATTTTTCAAATAGCTTTATTCAGCTTAATAATTATAGCGAAAAACAGCGAACATGGGGAAATAAAATGTTTTTAGTAGCCTTATTATTAAATCTAGCGAGTGTGATCAAATAAAGAGGTTCGCCGTAATACTTGGAAAATCTTATCTGATTCAGGATCAATTCATCGGTTACACTCCCCTATCACCAGTGATTCTTTGTTTTTAGCTGACATTCTTAAAAAAGGTGTGTAAGTGTTGACTCGCAATTTGCATGATTAATAACAGATATCGACTCGTTACCCGGACTACTGCAAAAACAATTATTCAGTTAACTGATTTAGATGGAAGGTAAACGGACAGTAAGTCGCAGGACAAAAAGTCACAGGACATAAAGACTAAAGTCACAAAATTGATAGGACAAAAAGTCTCAGGACAAAAAGTCACAAACAAATTGTTGACAAATAGTTTGAATATGTATGAAAAAGATCTTGAAATATTTTCTTTTTATTACATATAATCATTTTTAATTTAAGGAAATTGCTCATATTTAGCTTGATAAACATGATAAATGGAAATGATATAAGATTTTATCATATGTTTAGTAGTAAATACAGTAGTTTTGCATATGTGATAAATAGCCTGCTGTTTAATCCATATCGCGCAACTTTGATGCGCACCCTTTATCGCATACCCTTTATCACACCCCTACCCTTTATCGCATACCCTTTATCACACCCCTACTTTTTTTTTTTTTTTTTTTTTTTTACATAAAGTCAGGTTTGTTTTTTTTTTTGCTTAAGAAAAATTTTCCTCAAAATAGGTAAATTTTTTGAATGACGTCATTGTTTGGTATGTGACGTCACGAACGTTGAGTTTTCATATTGTATGTGACGTCACGAACGTCAAGTTTTCATATTTTTTGGCACACTAAATGCAACTATGAAAAATACAAAACACACAAATTAATACAATAATAAACAAAATATTTTTAAAACAACAGCACGCAAATTGTAAGGTAACCCAGGCAGGTGCTTGTCTCCCTCTTATCTGAGACTACTACATGTATCTCAGTGATGAACTTAATGTTTTATGTATTGTGCTTGTCAATATGTATGTTGGATAAAAGCTCTAGAGCTTATGTTGTATTGTATGTATAACCAACTTTAAATAAATCTTTTTTGTTGGCCCGTAACAACTAACAAGTAAGATTTAGGTTTCTTCTTTTTGTAATACAAACAATTATTACACCTTGAGAGGATTTTTTTTTACTATGACGGTGTCCAAGAAAAAAGTTGAAATAGCTAGACACTAACTTTGTATTGGACCCTAGTAGCTTTATATGTGCTTGTGGTTGCAAATGTAAATGCATGGATGGCTGCTACACTGTAGAATACATAACAAGGAAGCTTTGCTTTACTCTTCGTGGACTACGTACTCGTATTCATAATTAAAAACCTTCCGCCAAGCAAGCGTAAGGGTCTTTGGCAGTAACCAACACTCATCTCACGAGGCGTACCTAGTATGTCTTTTTAGGTATATATATATATATATATATATATATAAACATTTTTCGTCATTGTGCGAAGTGCTCCTTTGAAGGAGGGATTTTCTAAATCAGAACAGAACAGAATAGCCATGCAAGACTTCTTTATCATTTGGACTAATATTATGGCACATTTTGTCTTACCACAGGGATTTGTGTCAATTTATCTGGTTTTCTATCCTCTGACCTCATTTTCATGGTTCAGTGGTTATTGTTAAGTTTTTGTGTTTTGGTCGGGTTTTCTAATATTGTACATGTTGTATGCAACATGTCAAGTATATTTGTTGTATAAAAATTTTTACAGATGTACATGTTAGACTGGCATGTTTTATTCAATCTTGACCTCATTTTTATGGTTCATTGCTTAATGTTACCTTTTGTTTTTTTTGGCCAGTTTCTCTATTTTCTTATTTTCAAATTAGCAAAAGGTCAACTAGGTGCATATGTCTAACTGAGAAGTTTCATCTTACTTTATTTTCATAGTACATAGGACAATATAAAAAAAGAAGATGGGGTATGATTGGACAACTCCCCATGAGAGACCAAATGAAACAGAAATTAACAACTCAAGGTCACCCTACAGCTTTAACAATGAACAAATATAAAAAAGAAGATGTGGTATGATTGCCAATGAGACAACTGTCCACAAGAGACCAAAATGACTCAGACATTAACAACTAAACGTCACCGTACGGCCTTCAACAATAAGCAAAGCCCATACCACATAGTCAGCTATAAAAGGCCCCGATAAGACAATGTAAAACAATTCAAACGAGAAAATTAACGGCTTATTTATATAAATAAATGAACGAAAAACAAATATGTAACACATAAACAAACGACAACCACTGAATTACAGGCTCCTGACTTGGGACAGGCACATTTATAAATAATGTGGTGGGGTTAAACATGTTAGCGGGATCCCAACCCTCCCCATACCTGTGACAGTGGTATAACAGTACAACATAAGAATAAACTATAACAATCAGTTGAAAAAGGCTTAACTCATCAGAAGGACAAAAATACAAGTGGACGTGGCCGGGTACTTATACATCCCTACACAAAAAGGCACAATACAGATCTGAGAGTACTCCCAGTTATACTCCCTCTTATTTGTTATATTTACAAGAAATCTACCCGGAAAGAAGATGTCTGTTTGCCTAGGTTATATTTTACTAAGACCTCATTTTTTATAAAACAATGATAATATTAAACAGCAAGAATGAGGATCAAGTCGAAGTTATATACAAATGAGGCAAAATTTTCAGTTGCCTACTTTTTTAGCTCACCTGGCCCGAAGGGCCAAGTGAGCTTTTCTCACCACTTGGCGTCCGTCGTCCGTCGTCGTCGTCCGGCGTCGTCCGTCGTCGTCGTCGTTAACAATTTACATTTTGAACTTCTTCTAGAGAACCACTGAATGGAATGGAACCAAACATGGCATGAATGTTCCTTATGAGGTGCTGACCAAGTGTTGTTACTTTGTAGCCGATCCATCATCCAAGATGGCCGCCAGCGGGGGACTTAGTTTAACATAGGACGCTATGGGAAATGCATACAAATGACTTCTTTTAGAGAACCACTGAATGGAATGAAACCAAACATGGCATGAATGTTCCTTATGAGGTGCTGACCAAGTGTTGTTACTTTGTAGCCGATCCATCATCCAAGATGGCCGCCAGCCGTGGACTTAGTTTAACATAGGACCCTATGGGAAATGCATACAAATGACTTCTTTTAGAGAACCACTGAATGGAATAAAACCAAACATAGCATGAATTATCCTTATGGGGTGCTGACCAAGTGTTGTTACTTTGTAGCCGATCCATTATCCAAGATGGCCGCCAGCGGGGACTTAGTTTAACATAGGACCCTATTGGAAATGCATACAAATGACTTCTTCTAGTGAACCACTGAATGGAATGAAACCAAACATGGCATGAATGTTCCTTATGTGGTGCTGACCAAGTGTTGTTACTTTGTAGCCGATCCATCATCAAAGATGGCCCCCAGCAGGGGACTTAGTTTAACATAGGACCCTAAGGGAAATGCATACAAATGACTTCTTTTAGAGAACCACTGAATGGAATAAAACCAAACATAGCATGAATGTTCCTTATGGGGTGCTGACCAAGTGTTGTTACTTTGTAGCCGATCCATCATCCAAGATGGCCGTCAGTGGGGGACTTAGTTTAACATAGGACCCTATGGGAAATGCATACAAATGACTTCTTTTAGAGAACCACTGAATGGAATGAAACCAAACATGGCATGAATGTTCCTTATGAGATGCTGACCAAGTGTTGTTACTTTGTTGCTGATCCATCATCCAAGATGGCCACCAGCCGGGGACTTAGTTTAACATAGGACCCTATGGGAAATGCATACAAATGACTTCTTTTAGAGAACCACTGAATGGAATAAAACCAAACATAGCATGAATGTTCCTTATGGGGTGCTGACCAAGTGTTGTTACTTTGTAGCCGATCCATCATCCAAGATGGCCGCCAGCGGGGGACTTAGTTTAACATAGGACCCTATGGGAAATGCATACAAATGACTTCTTCTAGAGAACCACTAAATGGAATTAAACCAAACATAGCATGAATGTTCCTTATGGAGTGCTGACCAAGTGTTGTTACTTTGTAGCTGATCCATTATCCAAGATGGTCGCCAGCGGGGGACTTAGTTTAACATAGGACCCTATTGGAAATGCATACAAATCACTTCTTCTAGTGAACCACTGAATGGAATAAAACCAAACATGGCATGAATGTTCCTTATGTGGTGCTGACCAAGTGTTGTTACTTTGTAGCCGATCCATCATCCAAGATGGCCGCCAGCGTGGGACTTAGTTTAACATAGGACCCTATGGGAAATGCATACAAATGACTTCTTTTAGAGAACCACTGAATGGAATGAAATCAAACATGGCATGAATGTTCCTAATGTGGTGCTGACCAAGTGTTGTTACTTTGTAGCCGATCCATTATCCAAGATTGCCGCCAGCGAGGGACTTAGTTTAACATAGGACCCTATGGGAAATGCATACAAATGACTTCTTTAAGAGAACCACTGAATGGAATAAAACCAAACATTGCATGAATGTTCCTTATGAGGTGCTGACCAAGTGTTGTTACTTTGTAGCCGATCCATCATCCAAGATGGCCGCCAGCAGGGGACTTAGTTTAACATAGGACCCTATGGGAAATGCATACAAATGACTTCTTTTAGAGAACCACTGAATGGAATAAAACCAAACATGGCATGAATGTTCCTTATGAGGTGCTGACAAGTGTTGTTACTTTGTAGCCGATCCGTCATCCAAGATGGCCGCCAGTGGGGGACTTTTGAATGAAATTAAACAGGTTCCTTTCCTTATAAATGAGGTTGTGTTGTCACTTTTAGCCAAATTTTATATTTTTTTATATGATTTCAAAAACCCAAGTAGAATCAGGTGAGCCATACAGGCTCTTGAGAGCCTCTAGTATGTATTAGCAGTTATTTTTGTCATTAAATGATATTGTTTACCCTTTTATGTGTAGGGCAAGAATATTAAAGATAAAGGGAAACTATAAACAGAAGAAATTATCAACATGATCAGCATAAATAGATTTACAAAGGTCAACAAAGCCTATATGGTAGGTCCACTGTTAAAAAAGTTTTAGCCCTTGAGTAATGATTAAATATTTATTAAAATAAGATGTGGTACGATAAATGAGAAAACTATCCATCAGAGTTCAAATAAGTGGATGTAACCATTGTAATTACTTATTATATCAGAGTCCAATGATGACCTGTTAGTAATGAAAAAACTCATACCCTATACATGATATAGTAATCTATAAAAGACAACGCTAACAAAATTTGAAACGAAGCATCAATTCAAACTTCAAATATACCAGACTAATTTATAAAAAAAACAAAATATTATGAAAAACAAAAATGACGGATATGAACCAACAACCACTGAACTATGTGCAAGCTCCTGATATTGGACAGGCATAATATGGCTGGGTTGATATAAAAATAAGAAGCGGTCTGATTTCAAATAAGACTTTTCTCCAATTGAGATCAAATGACATTTAAGGAGGCTCAAGGGTATAAAAATTTCAGAAAAATATTAAATATTTTTTTTTCATAACTAATTTTATTTTTAACTTTATTAGTTTTTACTTTATCATATGGTACAGAAATCATTCTAAAAAATCAATTCCTTTTGGCCCCAGACAACTTTTAAAATGTATATATCATTGAAAAAGCTCCAAATTATCTCCCTTTGGTGCAGAAATGCCATTTTTTGGCATGAGAATTGTAATATCTTTTTTAGCTCATCAGTGACCTATATTTTTTATTATCATTTTCAACTTACTTTACTTAAACTAAACTATTGTAAAATTTAAGCGATTTCTGTAATTTAAGTTCTTTTTTCATTTTAAAATTACCTCTATTTCTCCTATTAGTTCAACAGAAATGTATATATGCTTCTTTCAAAGGCGGATTGTGAGTGTGAATGAATGGTGTCCCCATTTTTTTAATTTAATTTTTCTATAAAGTATAAGATAAAGTTCATTTATAGAAAAATATAGCTTAACCCTATATTAAGAAAAAAAATTGATTGAAACCTGTGAGCCCCCTTAATTTAACAAAAATAGTTCACTGTACAGCCTTTGACAATGAGCAAACGCTATACCGGACAGTGGTTTTAATAACAGCACAACATTTGAACAAATTGTAAAAATTTGTTGCAATGGGCTTAACTCAAAAGACTGCAACAAGGAACCAAACAATAACCAGTAATATGTAAATCATAGACACAAAGCACTGAAATAAGAGTACTAACAATAGATATTTAAATGAAAGTTTATTAAAATGTTCATAAACATGATAAAATAGCCATTTTATTGCTGTATTTCTCTTCACTGATAATTTTTGAGTTTTGTGTATTTGTAGGTCAGACATCTCGGTTTTCATGGTCATCATTCAACAGATCAATACTGAACAGAAAACTTGGAAGATGATATTTTTCTCAACAGTGCGACTTTTTTTATTAATTTGAAATGGAACGTTTTTTTCCTACATTTAATAGAAAAAGGAAATTTCAACATAATGACTATAAACAAAAAGGAGTCATATCATCACGATCATAGATGCTCAAGAATTTGATCATGTAAATGCAGCAATGTAATTATCAATTGAAAGAAGGAACGAATGAAAAAAATATTAGTATGTTGTTGTCCAAATAAACCAGTTTTGTCTTCTCATTTGAATCGCTCCATCCAATAAAGATGTACGGAGGAAGATCTTTGAAGAACAGATTGAAAAATGTTTTGTCTAAGAATTGCGGGAATATTCTAGTGGATGAAATAATTTATTGACTTGACTCTTACATAGTGGACTGAATAATTGTACATAGCAAGCAGCGAAAAAGAAAACTAAAACTTTAACACAAAAAGTGTTTAAATTATAAATTTGCAAATATAAGCATAATATTATGTACACCACAAAGGTATATAATTCAATTTGTTTGCATATTCATGTATTGCACTGAAACTATAACAAAGAAAACCTTACTTCATGAAAAGAGTAAACTATTCAGTCAGAATATGAAATACTTTTTTCAGTTCTATTTTTCATTATAAAATAAACAAGACAAAGATTTCAAAACAATATTTTTTTCATTTATTTAAACATGTCATCATTTTGTGAAAGAATTTTACTCTTTGACCTTAAATTTTATTATACATTCCAAAATCAGAATTATAATCTTTATTGTCATATTAACAAATAAAAAACATGTTTGTGACAAAATGAACAAAAAATTATATCTATATATATATATATATATATATATATAGATATAATTTTTTGTTCATTTTGTATACATTTAAAACTTTTTACTACCAAACATCATTCATTGCAACATACACATACTGTATATTTATATCTATATATTTATAATTTGAATCCCATAGGATTTTATTTTGTCCCATGGGATATTAAAAATCCCATGGGATAATAATAATCCCATGGGATTTTTTTTGTCCCATGGGACAACAAATATCCCATGGGACTACAATTATCCCATGGGACCAAAAAAAATCCCATGGGATTTAACCAAAATCCCATGGGATTTTGTCCTGTCCCATGGGATATTGAAAATCCCATGTTTTTATAAATCAAATAGCAAAATAAATATAATAGTAACAGTAGAAAACTAATGAAATTATTGAATCCCATGTAATTCCGCACATTTTGGTTATATACATGACACTGTAGCTCTTATTTGAGGCGGCGGCGGATTTGCAAATGAGTGTTTTGCAAATTTAAAGTGTCCAGTGTTTAGAGCAAATCTGACAAGAAGTAAAATTGTTAATCAAGTCAATATCTATCTGCCCTGAATTTTTCAGATGAATTGGACAACTGGTTGTTGGGTTGCTGCCCTCCAATTGGTAATTTTTAAAGAAATTTTGCCGTTTTTGGTTATCTTGAATACTATTATAGATAGCGATAAACTGTAAACAGCAATAATGTTCAGCAAAGTAAGATCTACAAATAAGTCAACATGACCTAAATGGTCAATTGACCCCTTAAGGAGTTATTGCCCTTTATAGTCAATTTTTAACAATTTTCATTAATTTGGTAAATTTATGTAAATTTTTACCAAATATAGTTCTCTGTTACTAATGGGCAAAGTTCATTATAGATATAATTGTAAGAAGCAAAATTTTTCAGTAAAGTAAGAACTTCAAACACATCACCATCACCAAAATACAATTTTGTCATGAATCCATTTGTGTCCTTTGTTTAATATGCACATAGACCAAGGTGAGCGACACAGGCTCTTTAGAGCCTCTAGTTTTAATTTAATTTTTCTATTTTTCTATAAAGTACAAGATAAAGTTCATTTATAGAAAAATATAGCGTAACCCTTTATTAAATGTATTAAGAAAAAAAATTGATTGAAACCTGTGAGCCCCCTTAATTTAACAAAAATAGTTCACTGTACAGCCTTTGACAATGAGCAAACGCTATACCGGACAGTGGTTTTAATAACAGCACAACATTTGAACAAATTGTAAAAATTTGTTGCAATGGGCTTAACTCAAAAGACTGCAACAAGGAACCAAACAATAACCAGTAATATGTAAATCATAGACACAAAGCACTGAAATAAGAGTACTAACAATAGATATTTAAATGAAAGTTTATTAAAATGTTCATAAACATGATAAAATAGTCATTTTATTGCTGTATTTCTCTTCACTGATAATTTTTGAGTTTTGTGTATTTGTAGGTCAGACATCTCGGTTTTCATGGTCATCATTCAACAGATCAATACTGAACAGAAAACTTGGAAGATGATATTTTTCTCAACAGTGCGACTTTTTTTGAAATGGAATGTTTTTTTCTACATTTAATAGAAAAAGGAAATTTCAACATATGACTATAAACAAAAAGGAGTCATATCATCACGATCATAGATGCTCAAGAACTTGATCATGTAAACGCAACAATGTTATTATCAATTGAAAGAAGGAACGAATGAAAAAAATATTAGTATGTTGTTGTCCAAATAAACCTGCTTTGTCTTCTCATTTGAATCGCTCCATCCAATAAAGATGTACCGAGGAGGATCTTTGAAGAACAGATTGAAAAATGTTATGTCTAAGAATTGCAGGAATATTCTAGTTGATGAAATAATTTATTGACTTGACTCTTATATAGTGGACTGAATAATTGTACATAGCAAGCAGCGAAAAAGAAAACTAAAACTTTAACACAAAAAGTGTTTAAATTATAAATTTGCAAATATAAGCATAATATTATGTACACCACAAAGGTATATCATTCAAATTGTTTGCATATTCAATCATGTATTGCAATGAAACTATAACAAAGAAAACCTTACTTCATGAAAAGAGTAAACTATTCAGTCAGAATATGAAATATTTTTTTCAGTTCTATTTTTCATTATAAAATAAACAAGACAAAGATTTCAAAACAATATTTTTTCATTTATTTAAACATGTCATCATTTTGTTTCAGCGAAAGAACTTTACTCTTTGACCTTAAATTTATTATCCAGGATTTCCTCTTTGGTAAGTGTTGTGAGGGTATATGTTGAGTTTCCAAGGGAATTGGCTATACCTAATTAGAATAGATACCACAGAGAATGGAAAAGGGGAATGTGCTGATACAAACCTATAAAATTTAAAATGATAAAATTCTTCATTTTAGAGCAATAAAAGAAGTGGTCTGACAGCATTGAATTAAATGGGCAATGAGTCCATATAGAGTGTAGAGCTTTGCATTCTAAATATATTTGACTACAGGGTTTCCAAGGGCAGGACTGTCACGGAATAGAAGTTCCTGCATAATATAAGTTCCAAAAGGAAAACATATTCTGGAATATTATTTTCACAGGAATAAATATTATAGTATATGTTCCTAACGAAATAAATGTATAGAATATATATATATATATTTGTTCCAACAGGAAAAGATATTATGACAATGTTTATAACAACGTGTCCATTGGAACTTCTGTTAGGCGGAACAAATATACGTAAACATTCCAAAGTAGCCGGTTTCTGTCAATGCTTGAGAAATAATTATGATTTAAATACGCGTAACAGTCTTTGGAGAAAAAAGGGGGTCATTTGATTACAAATACACAAACGTCACGCACGCTGTTCCTACAACCCCTATGTTTTAAAACAGAATCTTCGAAATTTCCTCCGCAAAACAAAATAAACTGTTAACAAACACTAACCACTATAAACATTAATTCAGTATATGTTATCCTTTATGTTTTTATGGCTCTTGGTCATAATCTATCTATCTAGTATATTTGAGGATTATAACAACAAAGCTATGTGAAAAAAACGGATGTCCAACGTTACATTTTTTAACTACTGTCTTATCTCTTATGTATAGTGACCCTATTTCTTATTCTCTGATCTTCCCGAAACTTGGCAGAAGCAACGGAGTTGATCAGATCTTGGTTAGATTAAAGCCATTCTTTTGTCGAATTTCGTTTGACTCGGTGGCTGCATATTAAGCTGGAATAAGAAAAATGTCCAATGACGTTTTTCGTTGACTTAACGGCTGAAAGGTAGTTTTAGAAGTAGACATAGCTAAAAATTTCAAAAAATTGTGAAATAAGTATACAATCTACCGAAAGAACAAACATTTGCCTCTTTGTTCGTGAGTTCAAAAATTGTAGATTCTATAAACCCATCTCTACACAGTCGTTTTTCAAGCGGTAGCCATTTTGTCCAAGTTGATATTTTATTTGTCCAAGCAATTAGTGTGGGTTTTTTACCTGATATACCAATAAGTAAATTATAATTTACCAAAACAAAAGTTAGATACACGAAAAGAACATAAAGTCTAGATTATGTTTTTATTAACTGCATGTTTGGGTGGTACAGGAATAAAGTGCTACGAAACCTTACAAAACGGTAGCCATTTTGTCCAAACGTCGAAAAACGTCGAAAAATCCAAACAAACGGGTTTTTTTTTTTCGACGTTACATGTGCAAAATTTGTTCAATTTTATATTGAGAGTGATAGGACCTTTATCGGGACTCCGGGATCGAGTGTTTTTTAAGCTCGGGATTTCGGGATTGACCCTTTCGGGATCTGGGAATTCTTTTTTCGAATTTCGGGACCTCGGAAATACGTTTTTTTTAAGCCCGGAATTTCGGGATTTCGTGTTTTTAAGCTCGGGATTTCGGGATCAGGACCCCTCCTACCTTTCTCTATATTCCTGATACTTGAAACGAATCACGTGGTGAAATTAAAAAAAATGCTGTTTGTCGTTAAAAAACCTCACGGTGCATGTTGTGCATGAAACGGAGGTAACTGAAAGACTCTTCGGAAACAGTGACAAAAACAGTTTTTAAATTCACTGAATTCATGCAACCCCGTATTATACGGACGATTCAGGAGAAGATTAGTACATTTTAAAAGCAAGCAACTTCAAATAATTTTCAAGATCGGGTTATAATAATTGTATTCAATGGTTGTATTTCGACAAGTTACGTGTCAAGCAAACTTTTAATATAATTTATTTATTGAAAACCGTATACTTTTGTCCCATTTTTCCTTCCTTTAAGTTCATTACTTACGACAATATAACATTTTAAGGTGAATTAAGGGTAAAAGTTATTTAATCGATTTCCACAACTTGAGGTAAATAAATTCATGGTAAATAGACATCACAAAATTAATAGAGACAGATTTGGAATCAACCAACTACATAAAAAAAGCAAATGAAACTTGCAAATTGAATGAATAAACGTCAAAAGTTTGAGAAAACTCTCTTTGACGTCGTGGAGTTGTAACGTCGTGTTGTAGGAACATCGTGCACAACGTTACATCGTTATGCAAACTAAATCGATCAAGATTTCTAACAAATCGGATTATTATATAAATAAAACTAACTTAAAAGCAAATGAATTTTAAGCATAAGGTAAAGAAAATAAAAAACAAGCCATTACATAAAAATTAAAAAAATTAAATTTTTTAAGATTTTTTTTTCCTTTAATTTCATACATAAAAAATGGTCATTTGAAAGATGCAACTAGGAGCCAGGAGATTGCGAGAATGCAGGATTTTGCTCCATTTATGCCAGAGCTTCTGCCGTAAAGAACCAAGCTTACAGCTTGGTGGGCGTCCGGCTTCGCCGAACGCATGTTACAGCCACCTATAATTGTAATTTAGCCTACAACTTCAATTTCAAAGGAAAGCCCTGTAAAATGATTTTATTAAATTAAAATGGTTTTCAAAATATAAAGCAAAAAGTAGCATTAACATATATCTTGGGTGTTTAAAAGCACCATTTTTTTATACGACCGCAAAAAAAATTGCGGTCGAATACTGGTATCCTGTCGTCGTTGTCTAGTTGTATGAATTTAGATTGTGATCAAATTGTTTACATAATATACACAAAATAAATGTGGTCAAAGATCGTACAAATCTATTGCACTATAATAGAATTGAAGATTTCTTCTTGAAACATTTCAAAAATTTGGAACCCCGTTTGGAGCTATTACCCAAAAACTTAATACCAGCCTTTCCTTTGCAGTATGGAACTTTGTGGTACAATTTCAGAGAGATCCATACACTTAAACACAAGTTATTGTCTGGAAATTAGAAAAATGCTTGCTTTTGGCCCTTTTTGGGTCCCTTATTCCTACATGTTTAGGGCAATTTACCTCAAACTCAATCCAAGCCTTCCCTTTGCTATATATGGAACCTTGTGGTACAAGGTCAGAAAGATAGTCTGGAAAATAGGAAAAAAAAACTTGTTTTGGCTCCTTTTTTGCCGTTAACAGAGCAATCGAATACTTATAAACAAGTTATTCTAACATGACGTCCTTCAAACGCTTTGAGTACACAACCGGGGTGAAATATGAATATATTGCCTGGGCTGTTCCGATCGTACTCCCACGTCATATGTAATTTTATGAATGAGTTACCCAACGTCATAGAATTTAAGCATTTTACGCGAAAAAAAAAACCGCTTGTGAAACCGAAAATCATCACAAGGACACGTAAACAAACGATGCTAAAATGTGGTATAAGCCATTTTGTTATATACATATAAAACATATATGTTATCATTTAAATTCATCCAACACTATTAGTCCGGCGGCTACAAGCATATTTCAGACGAATTGTGCACATCCTGCTACAAGCATGAAATTTGGCATAGAACTGCCTCAACTATTACTCTTTTATTTCAGATAGGGAGGCATTTGCAAAAAATGTCTCACTTCCGGTAAAATCCAAAATGGCGGACTTCAATTTACACAAGTTTCATATGTCACGTTTTAGAAATAGTTGCGACAAGACAAAAAACCACTATGGCAATCTACTTTTAGAAATGTGTAGAAATAACAATCTGTTTATTTTAAACGGTAGGGTTGAAGGTGATAAAGAAGGCTTATTTACATGTCGCCAGTCAAGTGTGGTTGACTATTTTATTTGTACATATAATTTGTTATCATGTGTTGTACATATATCTGTACTTGATTTTTCTGCTCTTTTTTTCCGATGTTCATTCGCCTCTGAACTGTAAGCTAGTCTTCAACTCGATTGATAACATCGTCGAATGCGATGACATTTTAATAAACGATTTTACATGCCATGAAAGAAAGGGCTTCAAAAAATGGGATTGTGAAAAAGAAGCCGAATTTTTGAGAAATATCGATAGAAATAAAATCGATCAATTAAATAATGATTTAACTATGTTGAATACCAGTATACTGGCTCAAGAAAATATTAATAAAATAGTTGAATCTGTAAATGGTTTAATGCTGGATTCAGCCGAAAAGGTGTTTGGATCTTTTACATATAAACGACATGAAAAGAAATGTCGAACAAAAGTTATTAAACCTTGGTTTGACAAAATATGTTGGGAAAAAAGGCGGTGCTTTCGAATAGCAAAAAGAAGATATAAATACAATAAAACATGTTTAAAAAGAGAGGAGATGAAGAATACAGAACGTGAATATAAGAGGCAAATGAACATTTCTATTAACAAGCATAAAAAAGCCATGAGAAAAAAGATGAATGTTTTAAAAAATAGTAATTCTAAAGAATTTTGGAAGATATTGAACTCGTATAAAGAGAAAAAAAGGAATAATATTCCTGTTGATATACTTTTTGAATTTTTCAAAAATTTTAATTCGTCAGATCCTGACGCTGGTGAAGAAACTATTATAGATGAAAATAACGAACTTAATTCGTTATTAAACAGTTCTATTACGGAAAATGAAATTTTTAAATGCATCAAAAATCTTAAAAATGGCAAAGCTTGTGGCGATGACTTCATCATAAATGAATATATTAAGAGCACCTCTCAGATTTTCATGCCAATCTATCATCATATGTTAAACTGTTCAATATTGTATTTGATACTGGAAAAGTGCCTGAACTTTGGCTTGTTGGTAATGTTATACCTTTTTATAAAAACAAAGGTGACCAGTCAGATCCCCAAAACTACAGACCTATAACTATATTAAGCTGTATGGGTAAACTTTTTACGTCAATTTTGAATTTAAGATTGAGTAATTTTTTGGAAGAATATTTGTTGTTAAATGAAAACCAGTTTTGTTTCAGAAAGGGTTATTCCACTATAGACAGCATATTTACTCTGCATATTTTATTTGAATTACTGAGACAAAAAAAAGAAAAAACTTTTTTGTGCTTTTATTGATTTTGCTAAAGCTTTCGATACAGTTTGGAGATCTGGTCTTTGGTCAAAACTCATTTTACATACAGTGAATGGGAAGATGTATAACACTATATTTAATATGTATAAAAATGTGAAATCACGAATTTTCAGTGATGGAGAATATTCAGACTACTTTCCATGTAATGTAGGTGTAAGACAGGGAGAAAATTTATCTCCCATACTTTTTTCTATTTATCTAAATGATTTAGAAAGCTTTTTTCAGAACAAAAATATAAGCGGTTTGAAATCTTTATCAGATCAGATAGAGAATGAGCTAAATATGTATTTAAAACTGTGTGTTGTATTGTACGCAGACGACACTGTACTTATGTCAGAAACACAAGCAGATCTACAAAAACAATTAGACGCTTTAAAGGAATATTGTGATACATGGAAATTAAAAGTCAATATCCCAAAAAGCAAAATAGTAATTTTTCCTAAAGGTAGACCACTACAAAATGTTAGTTTTAAATATGCTGATATTGTGTTAGAAATTGTTGAAGAATTTACATATCTTGGTGTATTATTTTCTAGAACAGGAAGTTTCACAAAAGCAAAAAAGGCACAAGCTGATAAAGCAACAAGGGCTATGTACGACATTCTGAAAAAGGGGAGATTACATAATTTAGATATTAAAAGCCAGCTAGAACTATTTGATAAAGTAGTTAAGCCTATATTATTATACGGGTGTGAAGTCTGGGGAATGGGTAACACCTCTGTTATAGAACGTGTTCATCTAAAATTTTGTAAATTACTGCTTAATCTTAAAAAGTCCACGCCTGATTTTATGATATATGGGGAACTTGGCCGATTCCCATTGGATATTTTTATTAAATTACGTACTATAAGTTATTGGGAAAAGCTTGTAACTGGGGAAAATAAGAAACTTCCTGTTATTCTATACAATCTTGTTACTGGTAGTTATAATGGAAATATAGCTTGGTTCAAGAATGTAAAATCTGTGCTTGATAATTGTGGACTATCAAATATATGGAACACTAAATATTTTATAAGTAAAAACTGGTTGTATGATACTGTTAAATTAAGACTAACTGACCAGTTCAGACAGACATGGTATGCTACTGTACAGAATTCTCCAAAAGCTCTAAATTATAAGTTATTCAAAAATAGTTTAAATTTCGAATTTTACTTTGATATTTTAGATGACAAAAACATTGCTTCTTTTTGTAGATTTAGAACTTTGAACACAAAAATTCCTATCGAAATTGGTAGATGGCAAAACATTCAGAGAGAAAATCGTATTTGTACTTTGTGCAATAACGGTGATATTGGCGACGAGTTCCATTACATTTTAGAATGCTCAGCAATAGACGATAGTAGACAATTGCTACTAAAGAAACCTTTTATAAACAGACCAAATATTCTAAAATTTCAAGGTCTCATGAATAGTAGCAACCCGTCTGAACTAAACAATTTGTGCAAGTTTATAAGAATTATTATTAAATGCCTAGAATCTCCTGGGTAATCACTTTATGTCTCTATTTTTACATTTGTATTTAAAATTTATACTATGTTAATTTATTTGTATATGTCTCTGTACCATTGTACTTTGGTTTACGAGACTAAAGATATATATACTTAAATCAGCCCAATATCAAAGGCTAGTATTTGAAAAGGTGTTATTATCATGCTACAACCATAATATTTGGTACAAATCTTTGTTTTGTACTACTTTTGGATATATTATATTGTTTAGATGTCTGCAAAAATCCTACTTCCGGTAAATTCCAACATGGCGGACATTATACTAAAATAACCTAATTTTTAGGGAGGGTAATTGAAATGTGTTTAAACGTATTGCTACTATCATAACATTGTGCAGGAACCTTTCTTTGGTGCTTCTAATGGATAAAATGTATAAAAAAATCTGTCTTTAAAACCCCTACTTCCGGTAATATTAAAAAAGGCGGACATAAAAATATCAATTCATTATTTAAATATTCAACTTTTTTTCAAAATGTAAAGAATATGTTGTTTTTTGTGCTGGTTATTAATATTTTGGCTTTAAGTTATCCTCAAAACCCCTAATTCTATTCTGTTGTAAATGTTTGAATACAAAGTTGACACTTCCGGTAAAAAAATACGACGTAAATTTCAAAGATGAGTACTCAATCCATTTCTTCGATGTAGAGTTTTTGGATAGATTGATTAAAAAAAAATCAGTATAATACTAAATCATTTTTAGAATTACTACTATTTGTCCAAAAATACATGTTTATTCACAGTCCCTACCACATGCACACACAGCAGTGCACTGAAGACCCGATTTTCCACATTAACAACGACCGAGACATCCTTTCTTACATCCACAATGTACAAGCTTTTGACAAAATGATGAGGCCTCAGAAAGAGTTTTTTTAAAAGGGATCCTAGTATATTGCACGTTTTACATGCTGGAAAAGAGTAGATCAAGTTGAGGAAATAGCCTCAAAAAGCCTTCCCTTTTGTGCAAATAGTTATTTTCTTGCTTCGTTAACCATGTTAGCCCCATCTGATAAGTTTGTGCGATCTTACAGTAAAACCCCGGTAATTTTAGACATTGCTGGCATTTGAAAATTTTGACTTTAACAGAAAGAATGATGATTGATCAACCTAAATCACCGTTTTTTTTCTATAAGATCGCACCACATGTTTAACAGATTGGGTTAACATGGTTAACGAAACAAGAAAATAACTATTTGTGCAAAAGGAAAGGCTAATTGAGGCTATTCCCTCAACTTGATCTAGTCTTTCCAGCATGTAAAACGTGCAACATACTAAGGCAGGTATTTAGGGGGACGAGCTTGGAATTGGCTTTTATGCTACCCAGTCCAGGCGATAATGAATGGCGAAGGGACAAAGAGGATCCCTTTAAAAAAAAATATTTCTGAGGCCTCATCATTTTGTCAGAAGCTTGTGCATGTGCACGTGGATGTAAGAAAGGATGATGTTAAAAATCGTGTCTCCCGTAGACTGCTTTGTGTGCATGAAGTGGTGATCGTGAATGAACATGTTTTTTCGGCCGAATTGTATTAGCAGTTTTAAAAATGTTTTAGTTCTTAAGTAATTTTATTTTGTTTTAATCAACCTATCCAAAACTCTATATGAATTGAGGACTCATCTTTCAAATTTACGCCAGATTGTTTTTTTTACCGAAAGTGATAACTTTGTTTTTAAACATTTACAGCAGAATAGAATAAGTGGTTTTGAGGATAACTTAAAGCCAGCACAAAAAACAACATTTTCTTTACATTTTGAAAAAAGTTGAATATATAAAAAAAGAAGTTGATATTTCTATGTCCGCCAATTTGGATATTACCGGAAGTAAGAGTTTTAAAGTAATATGTCTTATACATTGTATCCATGATAAACACCAAAGACATGGTTCCTGCACAATGTAATGATAGTAGCAATATGTTTAAACATATTTCAATTACCCTTCCTAAAAAAATAAGCTTATTTAAGTACAATGTCCGCCATATTAGATTAAACCGGAAGTAGGGGTTTTCAAGACATCTAATCTATATAATATATCCATAAGTAGTAAAAAACAAAGGGTTGTACCAAATATTATGATAGTAGCATGATTATAACACCTTTTCACATACTAGCCTTCGATATTGGGCTGATTTAAGTATGAAGTCCGCCATTTTTGGATTTTACCAGAAGTGCGACATTTTTTTCAAATGCCTCCCTATCTGAAATAAAAGAGTAATGGATGAGGAAGGTCTATGCCAAATTTTATGCTTGTAGCAGGATGTGCACAATTTTTCACAAAGCCGCCGTACTAGTCCGGCGGCTACAAGCATATTTCAGACGAATTGTGCACATCCTGCTACAAGCATGAAATTTGGCATAGAACTTCCTCAACTATTACTCTTTTATTTCAGATAGGGAGGCATTTGCAAAAAATGTCTCACTTCCGGTAAAATCCAAAATGGCGGACTTCATACTTAAATCAGCCCAATATCAAAGGCTAGTATTTGAAAAGGTGTTATTATCATGCTACAACCATAATATTTGGTACAAATCTTTGTTTTGTACTACTTTTGGATATATTATATTGTTTAGATGTCTGCAAAAATCCTACTTCCGGTAAATTCCAACATGGCGGACATTATACTAAAATAAGCTTATTTTTTAGGGAGGGTAATTGAAATGTGTTTAAACGTATTGCTACTATCATAACATTGTGCAGGAACCTTTCTTTGGTGCTTCTAATGGATAAAATGTATTAAAAAAATCTGTCTTTAAAACCCCTACTTCCGGTAATATTCAAAAAGGCGGACATAAAAATATCAATTCATTATTTAAATATTCAACTTTTTTTCAAAATGTAAAGAATATGTTGTTTTTTGTGCTGGTTATTAATATTTTGGCTTTAAGTTATCCTCAAAACCCCTAATTCTATTCTGTTGTAAATGTTTGAATACAAAGTTGACACTTCCGGTAAAAAAATACGACCTAAATTTCAAAGATGAGTACTCAATCCATTTCTTCGATGTAGAGTTTTTGGATAGATTGAAAAAAAAAAAATCAGTATAATACTAAATCATTTTTGAAATTACTACTATTTGGCCAAAAATACATGTTTATTCACAGTCCCTACCACATGCACACACAGCAGTGCACTGGAGACCCGATTTTCCACATTAACAACGACCGAGACATCCTTTCTTACATCCACAATGTACAAGCTTTTGACAAAATGATGAGGCCTCAGAAAGAGTTTTTTTTAAAGGGATCCTAGTATATTGCACGTTTTACATGCTGGAAAAGAGTAGACCAAGTTGAGGAAATAGCCTCAAAAAGCCTTCCCTTTTGTGCAAATAGTTATTTTCTTGCTTCGTTCACCATGTTAGCCCCATCTGATAAGTTTGTGCGATCTTACAGTAAAACCCCGGTAATTTTAGCAATGAGTGATCACACACACTTATTGTGATCCATGCCTTTACCAGTTGTGATACAGTTCTATCTTTGCTTGAAAAAAAAAAAGACTGCGTGTGAGACATTGCTGGCATTTGAAAATGTGACTTTAACAGAAAGAATGATGATTGATCAACCTAAATCATGGTTTTTTTTTCTATAAGATCGCACCACATGTTTCACAGATTGGGTTAACATGGTTAACGAAACAAGAAAATAACTATTTGTGCAAAAGGAAAGGCTAATTGAGGCTATTCCCTCAACTTGATCTAGTCTTTCCAGCATGTAAAACGTGCAACATACTAAGGCAGGTATTTAGGGGGACGAGCTTGGAATTGGCTTTTATGCTACCCAGTCCAGGCGATAATGAATGGCGAAGGGACAAAGAGGATCCCTTTAAAAAAAATATTTCTGAGGCCTCATCATTTTGTCAGAAGCTTGTGCATGTGCACGTGGATGTAAGAAAGGATGATGTTAAAAATCGTGTCTCCCGTAGACCGCCTTGTGTGCATGAAGTGGTGATCGTGAATGAACATGTCTTTTCGGCCGAATTGTATTAGCAGTTTTAAAAATGTTTTAGTTCTTAAGTAATTTTATTTTGTTTTAATCAATCTATCCAAAACTCTATATGGATTGAGGACTCATCTTTCAAATTTACGCCAGATTGTTTTTTTTTACCGAAAGTGATAACTTTGTTTTTAAACATTTACAGCAGAATAGAATAAGTGGTTTTGATGATAACTTAAAGACAGCACAAAAAACAACATTTTCTTTACATTTTGAAAAAAGTTGAATATATAAAAAAAGAAGTTGATATTTCTATGTCCGCCAATTTGGATATTACCGGAAGTAAGAGTTTTAAAGAAATATGTCTTATACATTGTATCCATGATAAACACCAAAGACATGGTTCCTGCACAATGTAATGATAGTAGCAATATGTTTAAACATATTTCAATTACCCTTCCTAAAAAATAAGCTTATTTAAGTACAATGTCCGCCATATTAGATTAAACCGGAAGTAGGGTTTTTCAAGACATCTAATCTATATAATATATCCAAAAGTAGTAAAAAAACAAAGGTTTGTACCAAATATTATGATAGTAGCATGATTATAACACCTTTTCACATACTAGCCTTCGATATTGGGCTGATTTAAGTATGAAGTCCGCCATTTTGGATTTTTCCAGAAGTGCGACATTTTTTTCAAATGCCTCCCTATCTGAATAAAAGAGTAATGGATGAGGAAGGTCTATGCCAAATTTCATGCTTGTAGCAGGATGTGCACAATTTTTCACAAAGCCGCCGTACTATATCTAAATACGTTATTGTAAAAAGTTTGAGCATGTCACTTATCCTGTTTGCTCCGTTCTTTTACGCCAATTTAATAGTGCGTTTATTTATGGGAACGTCAAATATTTGCCTCCACCTAGAGCGCTTCGATCCAAAAGAATTGCCGTTTTTGTCCTATTAGAATCAAAATAATTTATGGGAGCTTGAATATATCCTGACTGCAGGAACGACCATCAGGCACTCGTAGAGTATTTTGGAGGAATACTTACGGTTGTTTAGGAGAAAGGATTGTCCAAGTAGACGTCCGATTACCTTGCTGTCCCTGAAGGGACAGCTGGGTACCAGTCGTCTTGTTATTGTTTTGTTTACTTCTGTTAACCGCAGACCAGAATGACGGGTTAGCAGTCGTTGTGTTACTGTTTTGTTTATTTATGTTAACCGCAGACCAGAAGGACAGGTTACCAGTCGTATTGTTATTGTTTTGTTCACTTCGATAACCGCAGACCAGAAGGACGGGTTACCCGAAACGAGCGGTATTTGTCAGGTAAAGACAGTGCGTGGGACAAGAATATCCCGACCTATGAAGAAACATCTTCATACCCCATGGGTCACATAAGCAACTATGCAGGTCAGGGGTCAGCACCCTGTATGTACCCAACCAGCTCATACAGGTGGGGGACAGTATGAAACACCCCGCAGTAGGTATAGCAAGTGGCAAGACAATAGGGGCGAAGACACAAGGCAGGCCCTATCACAAATCTATTGAGAGAGGCAAGACAATAGGGGTGAGGACACAAGGCAGACCCCATCCCATGCCTATGGGGATAAGCAACCCCAGAACCAGTATAATCAAGGGTATACGCTGGTGCCCCCATAAGTAGTCCCGGCGGGTGGGAGCTATGGGCAACACGCCTACCCAGTAACATGTAATGAGGATAGGCCTAGGGAAAACACAAGGGGACCTGACAGCAGGGGTGGGGCACAAGGAACTTTACGTGGCATCTCTAGAGTTACCATTATGCCCCAAAAAATATTAAGTATGACGGGAAGGGCAACTGGCAGGCCTTTTACACAAAATTTGCAAGGTATGCGGAAGTTTGTGAATGGGGTCCACAGGAATGCAAGGACCAACTTTGCTGGTGTCTTGAGGGAAAAGCCAGTGAGTATTATGCCCTCATAACAGAAAGAGACCAGGAGGTCAATTATAGGGAGCTTGTGGAGAAGCTACATAGGCGTTTTGGTTTCAAGGCGCTCCCTGATATTACCCGGGTCCAGTTTAACAATGCCCGGCAAGCCCCTGAGGAGTCTGTTGAGGACTGGGCTAATCGGGTGTTGTCCTTAGCATGCTTAGTGCTTAGTGACCAGGGCATTTAGCATACCTGTCAACCTGTGACGATGAAAATGCAGGTCATGACCTGCATTGAAGAATCAAATCTCAGGTCATAACGCGTACGAACTTTTTCGAGCTGAATTTCAGTATTTATGGTACATTTTCTTATAACGTATATCAAAGATACCAAAACATCAATGCATGTTCACTTTGTTAAGTCATTTTAAATCTTATTAAATATTATTTCATTGCACTTTCAAAGATTTTTATAAATTTGTGTAACTCAGTCTTATGTGCTTTACTTTTTGAGAAAAAATACTACAATCATCAAACACTAGAATTTAATGTAATTCTTAAATGTTAGAGACTATTGACTATGTAGCCTTTAACCATCATATCTTTCAGTTTACAAGGAAATTAGACTATGATAAAATATAGTAATACAGTTAAAGGAAGTATAAATGTAAAAAATAATTTTCAAATTTTTAAAAAAATTTGTATAAAGGTATAAAAATAATGAAAAGTTTTTTTTCAATATGTATTTGAATTTTATATATTTATGATTTAATCCTTTTCAACCATAAAACGTAAATGTAAAGAATAATTTTGAATGGTGACAAATAAGGGGAAGTAACTCTAGTTCAGTTTGTAAACCACTGTGCAATTTATTTACAACCTAAAGCTAAGGTAATTGGTGTTAATTAACAGTGTGTTTGACACCAAAGCTGTCAAGTGAAGCCATGCACTTAATGGGTCACTTAATTTGACAGTTTACATAGCTAGATAAACTTCCTGTTCATGGAAGAATTACGAATTTGCCGGTATTTCAAAGGAATATTACTTATGAAATCAATCTCAAGGCTAAGAAATACGGGTGAAATCGGGTCATTTTCGGAATTCCCGGGTTATTTCAATGACCCGGCGGGTGTTCCGGGTGATCCCTCAGAATTGTGAAAATCTCGGGTCACACCCGTAGAATACGGGTCAGTTGACAGGTATGATTTAGAAACCTTCCTGACGATTACATGTACGAGCAAGCCATAACACAGCTGTGTCATGGTATTGAAAACAAACAGTTGGGGGTGCATGTCTCTAACCTTCAGCCCCAGATATCGAAGAATAAAACAACGAAACTATTAGTCCGAGATTACTCTGACGTCCAACGGCTGTTTTGCCTTACAAGCTGGGACCGTTGGACGTCAGAGTAATCTCGGACTACGAAACTATAGAAGGTTTATATTACGTCTAATAAACCTGGCATTCCGCAATTAGTTTCCAAATGAATGTAACAGTACTATATTTTTAGGTTATTGTTACATTTCCCATGTAAAAGTAGCCAGTGTTTAAAACTTTCAAAATGGACAGATTAATCTGTACTCAGAGTAGTTTTTGATGTGTAAATACAACCATTTTTGTCCATTTGTTAGTAGGACATTTCTTTTATTTTAAAAAAGGGGCGTTGTCAAAAAGGTGTACTTTTAACATAGTTTTCAACAGGATAATAAGTGCAAGAAGTGCAATCATTTCTCGATGAACGTAGATTACCTTTGAATCTTTAGTTTTCAACGTTGTTTGGTTCTTTAGTTTTCTTTAAGCACACCGCCACTTGGTCACTGGAATCAATAAACCTGACCAGACAGATTGTCGCAAAATTCCTACTTTCGTTTTAATCTATATAGAAGGAAATCATTTCTACTCGGACCAAAGACAGCTCGGACCAAGACTACTCGGACCAATTTATGTCACCGTAAGTAAGTATGTAAGTTAATTTTATTTAGAGTCGGCATATGTATACATAATAACAGACAAAACATGAGCTCTGGTGAGCTCTTTTACCGACTATTACATAAAAAAAAATCATGCAGCATCATGCACATACTAATAAATAAAAATGAAAAAGCATGCAAATATAATGAAAGCAAATTTATTTGATTTATGAGCCTCCAGATTCAAAGCTCATGTGGAAAGTACCTCTATGTGCATTGAACGGGGGAATCAGCACATCACTTGAATATCATAAAATAAAAACAAACTAGAAAGCATAAAAACAATAAATAAATAAATTATTAAGCACTAGCATTTTATAGCAGATATATTTAATAAATGCATAAAAAGCAGACCAAAAGACCATTATAAAAATAAATAAATAAATTTATAAATGTGTGATAGTAACCCCAAAATTTCGATTTGTTTGCCTACAAAAACAAGTTTTAAGGAAAAGAAAGATATAAATTGATCCAAAGGGATCTTATAAATAATAAAAACAAATATGAACATTAGTGGTGTTCTTCATCTCAGAATCATCTTTTGTATCAATATTCATGTTTGCATACAGATTAGATGAATATTTGATAATTTATTGGAGAATTTATTGTTGTACATAATGTATTCTTTCATTGTGCGGCATGAGTTATATTTTTAACAACAAAGTTCACAAATCGCTGTAGATTTCATTTTAATTTATACTTAATTTCTCCCGAACTATTAAACTGATTATAACAAAAGTGAGTGAAATATAACGACTGGATTCTACTCGGGTCATGAAGCACCAACTCGTTTTATATGGGATAAAATGACACAAAATGTCAGGCAGCTTCCTACATCACATATGATGTCTTACTTATAATTGTATGTGAATGGTGGTATAAATATACTGCCATCAAGTTGAAGTTGACTGTTAATGTTCTTTGTGACATGTTGTCTCTTGAAGTATGTAAACTACTCATTTCCATGTGCAAAAAATATTGATACTCTACTTTAACTTTATAAAAAAAAATAGAACCCCCCTTTTCCACATACAGAAAAAAACTTGATCCACCCTATACTTTGACCAGCCCCTATCCCAGATAAAAAAGACCCTAACACGGAAACTATTTTTTTTCGTCTCATTGGTGGCAGCAATGGGATTTACTGTGTGTGACTTCAACGAACTTGTAATAATATAATGGAAACACAAAGAAGAACAACAAGGACATCAACTCAGGCTCCAAGGCTCTCTCAGGTAAGGCAGAATTGCTTTAGAAATCAAGTAATTTTCCCAGCGGATCCTGGGTTAGGTAGTTCGCCTACCACTGGACGTACTCTTAAGGCTAATCATACAGAGACTTTGCCAGATGTCCTGTATCGCCAGAGAATCGGGCAGTATTACCCAAGAACAGATCCTTATAGAGCTATCCAGGAGATTAGTAATACGGAGAACGACGGAGGAAATGTTTAGAAGATATTTTGGCAAATATTGGTTTGTTTGCTTACTCTCAGTAGCGGCCTCGTCGCATTAGCTTGAATTAATTTTCCAAACAACAGGTTGGTACAGAAGTCTCAGAGATACGTAATGATTGGACTATTAGTGATAATATGCTTGATAATTTCAACGATAGTTTTGAAATTTATATGAATTTCGTCTTTTCCGGTTATAAGTCAGAAAACACTGTATATACATGGTTCAGGACCGGGCGAAGTCCTAATCACATGTATAATGAGCTATAATTAAGCCATACTCTGGATAATGTTATGACTGAACCTTGAACGCCCTAGCTATGACTCAGATGAAATGCCCTGGTTCTTGAGCCCTATGCCTAATCGCCCTGTTATAAACGGTCAAAAGCAAATGGAGCAAACATCGGAAAACATTGGTTTATCACCAGGACATTTTCAATTGGCAGAAAGTGATAGTCGGGGAAAATGAATTATAAATGTACTGATATAAACGAAACTACTACGCAAAACCCGAATACTTGGTGTGTCCGTGGAATAGCTTTCCTCCATCTAATGAATTTCTTGTTCGGAGGACCTTTTCCGGATCAAGGAATGATGTATGGAATGAGTTTATTCAATACTTCGAGAATATATTAGAGTTAAATGTATGGGACAATGAAATGTCACGAAGGGTCTTACCAATCACTCTTAGGGGACAAGCGGTGACG
Organism: Mytilus galloprovincialis; assembly: GCF_965363235.1. Taxonomy (NCBI): domain Eukaryota; kingdom Metazoa; phylum Mollusca; class Bivalvia; order Mytilida; family Mytilidae; genus Mytilus; species Mytilus galloprovincialis. The sequence goes on from NC_134842.1 coordinate 10,198,817, forward strand.
TATGCAAACGGAATGCCAGTAATAATACAGATAGATTATAATCGCCTTATACGAAAGACGGACGAGAGATTTGAACATGAAAGAAAGGTATGCGACAGAGGCAAAACTGAAAAAGAGAAAACCGGAAGAAACTCTAAGAGATTTCGGTCAAGTCATAGTGAATTTGTTCCGTAGAGCGTATCCGGGCAATTCTGTGATTGTAGAGAACTTTATTAAAGCGTTCCTTGACAAGTGCGGACAATCAGAAGATTGTCGCCGTGCTGTCAAGCGAACCAGACCTGATACCTTGCAAGATGCGGTAATTAATTCAATGCAGGAAGAATGCTTAAGAGATGGAAAGCAGGACCTCTCTAAGCATTTCAAACCAGTTCAGCGGCTGATATTTGAAGTTAAAGACTGGGAAAGTGATGCAGATGTAATTGCAGAAGCAGAAGGAACACGAAGAGAACATGTCGACAGAAATAATGTTCCATTTCCAGAACCGAGAAGGGACCGAAGAGATTCTCGAGAGACAGATTTACGCAGAGGAGAGAAGCCAGGGGAAGATAGTGAATAAACCAAGTGACTTTATGAACAGTTTTTGATTTATTGTGTAAACTATGTTGTTGTATACAGAAGTTTTTCTGTGTTTGTTTATGAGTAGAAATTTAAACTTTATTTGGTGCTCGAGATCCTAAACATATTGTTAATGTGTCACGGAGCCCTTTAAAAGTACAAATTGGCGATCAAGACCCTAAATACATTCTTATGGTGTCTCGAAGCACTGGAAACAATGATTAACTACATTTGTTTTAAAAACAGTAAATTCTATTGTTTTTAATAAGTTTTGCATCTTCAACTTTTTTTAAAGAATCAAAATATATCATACTGGGTGTCTTCCTCTTATTACCACTTTTAAAAAATGCTATTCCTTCTATTCCAACTTGCAAATAAAAATAGATGTTTTAATAAATATTTTGTTTTATAACAATCAAGGTTATTTCGAATTTCACCTAAGATTTACCTGTATTTATTTCAAAGCATAGTATATTGGGTACACAGATCAGGTACAATACCTTGTTTATTTGTAATATTTTTCTTTTTTGATCAAAGAAATACTTAAAAATAAAAAATAAATATGATAAATATAGATTGGAGTTAGATTTATTTTTAATTTTTTGAATTTGTAACCTTCAAAAATTGTCTGCTGTACTAATAAATCATGATATATATAATATTATAACCAAGTTTAATCTTAAGATGTGGAACAAAGGTATACTCTTTAAATATAATTACTTGCACCAATAATCAAAGGTATAAAACAATGGGTGAAAACTGTTAACTTTGCTTCAAATCATTACAAATTCATATAAATTGTGGTCTTTCTCCAGTCAAGTCATTATTCAGTCACAATGGCTAACGCACAACTACAAGTAAAGTTTGTTACAAACAGACTCGGGAACCAAAACCTTGTACACAGTTGGTTTAAGTTTCAAGCAAAGAACAAAAAGGGCATACGAACTTAGTGGAAGTGTTCAACTTCAAACTGTCCTGCCCCCATCAATACTTTGAACAACATACCAACCAAAGTCTCAGCAAATCACCAAGGACAACAAATCATCTAGAGGTATGGCACAGCAAGCTGAAGAAACATGCCACCCGTCCACATCCACACATCTTTCAATTAATCAAACTTCTGAAACATGAGGAAGCCTTCAACGACCTGACCATGATCCAGTATGCAGTCGGTGGGAAGAGAGTGGCCTCCAAAAAGAAGTATGTAGAAATCAACAGCATATTAGACGAACTTAAGGTTAGACACAACAACCAGGAGCTTCAAGTCACAACAGCAGAGTTTGGTGATGCAGCCTCCCACCTTCTTCACGTGGAATATATTGATAAACTTTAATATACTTGTATACAGTGATTGTATAATGTGCGTGCTAGAATTTGTGATTTGATTTTGTGTTGTTGTATAATTTGTGTTATATTGTGCTTGCTTGAAACTACAGTTGAATTTGTGTTATATAAGTAATAAAATAATTTACTTATATTTGTTTTAATTTCTGTTATATTTATTTTGTTTAAAAAAGCACAGAATTCACACAGAAAAACAACTTATTACCTGTTCTAATAAACAAAATACTGGTCAATTAACAGGGTTTACTCCTGGTTTGCCCACTTTTAATTCTACCAATTATCTATTAGTAAAGAAAACAAAAAAGACAAAAGGTTTAATGAGCATACAATTGTATAGTCTGTTCCAACTTAGGTATATAGATTGTAAGTATTTCTATATATTCAGGTTGTTTTTTTTTTTTTATAGAAAAACTATTTAAAGAATCAAATATTTTTTCTCAATAATTTAATATAAATTCATTCAATTCATTCAACATACATACATGCACACAACAAATAACAAACAAATGATATTCAGTTACAAAAATGTCTTTATAGTTCTGAATGATTTTTTCTGATATAAAGACATTAATACAAGATCTCTTTTATTGCAAACATAATTTAATAAATTAATCAATTTTATAAATGCATTTTAAAAGAAAATGCTATCTTGGTTGTAGATTACTGTTCAATTTGTTTCATATTTATAGCTTTGCTACTGAACAGTTGCATTTATATTCTAGTTGTTAGAATTAATTTGATATTTTTATATTAGATTTCAGAACAATGTATTTTATTGAGATTTAAAAAAAACAATTTAAGTTGATTAACGTCAAAGATATTCAAAAGAGATTTATTCTAATAAATCTTTAATTTCATTCTTTTATTTTTTACTTTTTTTCATAATGTACCGATAATTAAAACTGTTTGGTGATAAATTGGAATAATAATTCATTTTCAGTGCACATTTTTCCTATTCATTTTATAAATAAAAAGACAATTTTCCTGCTAAAGATATATAAAATATAGAAAAGTTTTGCACATTTTCCTTAATTTAATAGCAGAATATAATATTCTTTTAAAAATTTACAGGTAAAATAAAAGGTAAAAATCATGACTATCATTCAGAAATAAACTATAATTGTTAAAACAACAATTCTCTCTATGTTTACATATACATGTAATTAAAAGTGGGCAAACCAGGATGACACCATTAACAGTTGATTAAAAATTGTTTGTACAGTATAATCCTTTGTTTGCACAAGTTTTCCTCCTGTTACCACATGAAATTATACCTTTCATACAAGATTTTTAAAAAGTGGGAATAGAGGGAATGAACCTCATAGTCAGCACCAGTTAACACATATATTTTGTTATATTTCTTGTTTTGATAGGTGCTATTTTTTTTTACATAGACATCAATTTTGTTTGCAAAGAACTATTTTAAGTTTATTGCGAAAATTTAAAACCTGTGACCCTTATTATTTACTTGGTGTCAATCGGAACAAATCTTATTTTGTATTTTATACGTTACTTTGTTGTTGTTGTTTCAGCTGGAAATAGTCAGGATATCAATATGAGATGAGTAATTTTTATAGTTTTATTAATTTTTTATGGTGCATAAACTGAACAGTGGAAGTTCAGGGCTAAGAGGGGGGCTGTGTAACGTTTTTCATTTTATATAACATGCATCAATGGGTTTTAATATCATTGTATAATCAGATTACTTTTTCGCATTTACTGTTATAAAGTAATTCCTTACAATGTATGTTTATCACCTTCATTCAGATTGTACTTGTTAAATGCCAAATCAACCATGTTAATCAGCTGGTGCCCCGTTACTAAGTTTATACGGGTGTCTCAGGTGACAAAATTCAAAGCATATTTTAAATTGAAAAGCTTTCACGTGTTGAAGTTGAATGTATCCTTTTATTACGGTCGCTAATTACTCTCCTTGATTACCTTAAATTACTCCGATTTTTTTTTTTGGTGATCCTGAGATTTGAATGTTTATACCATGTCATTGCCATTTTCTCATCGATCTAAACTTTTGTTCATATATATATTCTGTTCATTTAATTGAGGGTCAGTTTTAATGTGTGAATAGAACAGACCTGCGAGCCTTTGTACTCGAATGTAGTTACGGGGAACTTGTTTTCGTGTCAGCAACTAATGGAATTAAATTGAAAATGGAAATGGGGAATGTGCCAGAGAGACAAAAACCCGACAAGCAGAAAACAGCCGAAGGCCACCAATGGTCATTGATCTCCGTTCTTCGGTAACTATATATCTTCAACAATGGTTTATTTTATTTTTAGTTTTCAGTTGAAGAGTTGTTAGATATTCACGTCTAGCTCAATTGAACATTCTTGCTGCTCTTTATGTTTGTCTGAATACAAAACTAAGAAGAAAGATATGATTGACGATTAAACAGCTATTTATGTGTCAGAAATGGACTTCTTTGTTTATTCTGTTTGACAGACTTCGGTGGTTTTAAGCATTATTCCTGTTATTTTAAGCGACCAAAAGATCAAAATTGGCACCTTCATGTTATCTGTTCATTGTATTTTTATCTTTGTTTGTTGTGTGATTGGAATATTTTACTTCAACTAGGCCTTGAGTTATATTATAAACCAATTCGGTTTTTTTGTGTTTTTTTTATGTAATTTTATATATAGAAAGATCAATTTGAAAGACTTACATATTTGCATTATTAAACACATCAAACTGATGGATAACAACTGTCATATTCCTGACTTGGTATAGGCATTTACTTAATATGTAGAACATGTTAAACATAATTATAGCTTGCTTAACCTCCACTATATTGAAAACGATGTGTGAACAAAACAAACAGACATTATAGGTTAAAATTGGGGTACACACGCAATTCCTTTTTAATATTCTTGTGAAATTGGTAAGACAATTTATGAAAAAAACACCATTACAAACTCAATTCCTTTTTCATTTTCTTGTACGTGACTACAATAACACAAATATATTCTATTTAAAACAAATGTACCTGTGATTATATAAAGGTCGCAAAAAATATGTCACTTTTTCTAGCTTTGATGCATTCGCGTGACGAGCAGTTTATACTTCGTTTTTGGTGTACCGGCGTACAGTTGTAAATTCATGGGAGGTGTTCGTTCTGATTCTGTGTTTTACATGTTGTAATGTACTATTATATTATTAATTTATGTATGTCTCTGTCTTGAGTATTCCTGCTTTTAATTGTACTGTAGTCTTTTCATGTAGTTTTGCCATTTTAGTGGTATTTTTAACATTTTCATATAAACGGGAGGTTTGGCTAGCAATAAAAACATATAAAACCTATCTCCTTTACCAAGGAAGGAATATGTCAATTGTAATCAACTAGTCCGTTTCTATGTTTGCTAGCCTTCTTTTTTTTTATTGTATTTCAGTTAAGTAGTTTTGTTGTTCCGTTATTTTCCTCTTATGTGTACATTTTTCAGACGGTTTCAATTTGTAACCTGGCTTTTTTTTGCGCTTAATCGATTTACGGCTATTGAACAGCGGTAAACTACTGTTGCCTCCATTTAAATAAGTTGGCAAACATAAAGTAAATTGTCTGTCCCTATTAAGATACCTTAGTTTTCTATAATATCATGCCAAATTTTAAATCTGTTTTCCCAGTCCATCGGTATAATGATGTCCGTTTGACGTAAAGTAACAATAATCAACCAGTTAATTTATTTTTATAATAGTTATGCAAGATAGTCTGCCTTCACCATAAACCATCATGTGTGATTCGGTTTGTATCCTCATTGTATCACCTACACTAAGGTAGATTGCTAAAATACCGGTCCCTGTCTGGTAGTCATCTGATATTGGATTAGATGGCTGAAATAAAACTCTCTCAACGATCTCATTATTTTTATACACATAGAAAGCTGCATAGCTTGATGTTGACATGATAACAGAACCTATCAAATATAATCCCGGAATTTCGCATTTGAATATTCCCGTTTTGTTAAACGAATCAACGTCTGAAACTCCATTAATAGTCTTTATTACTTTGAATTTTATAACTGAACTAGCATATAAGGTCTCCGTATTGCAGCAAGATGACAAGGCAACTGAAAGATAGATGAAACTTGCTAATTTAAAACAAAATTTCATTGCATTATTATGTAGTCGTAATATTTCACATGTTTAACAGTAAAAACATCACAAGAATAATTAATAATTCATGTATATTTGTTATTCTCTAAGTCTATGGTTAGACGTTTTGTCTATTTCTTACATAGATGAATGTTTCTCGTATTTCCCTGTACGGAGTGCGATACGAAATAAATGATACAAAAGTCTGTGATAACATGGTAAGCTAATCCAGCATAATAAGACGATATTATGGCATTTCAATTGGCTTGTTTTCTTTTTTAGGCCATTGATGAATTTGAAGATTGAGACGTTGTAAATTTTGTCAGTTTCAGTGATTTCTTCAATGATATACATAACACTCACACGTTCAACCCGACAATGTTCTTTTTGTCAAATTTAATTACATTCGGAAAGGTACAAAAAGTCTTAAAATGTCTGATACAAAAATGCAAAACACATGCACGAAACTGCACTTACTTCGATCAATGTTGAATAGATTTGATTTAAATTTTGGTATTTTGCATATATAGAATACAAATTTGAAAACTGCAGGAATAACAATAACCAAAATTTCAATCATAGATCATTATTTAGACATTGAACAATGGATTTTTATTATAAATTAAAGAAAGATAAAATTGAGAATGGAAATGGGGAATTATGGAAGGTCTTCTCATATTAACCTTGGACTATTACTCTAACAGTCAGTATACAATGTAATAGTCTCAGAATGCACATGGTATATTTAAAATAATTGTGTCGGAAATTATAAATGAACCCAAAAGAATATTCCTTTTTAGGGAATATAAAATCAAGTAAAAAGTAGAATGATAATATAGTATTTACTTCAGTTGGCAGTGAATTTTTGGAAATAAATCCGACAGTTTTATAAAACAATAGACAGACGTCAGAGAAATGGTTCAATTTTAAGAAATCATTGTTTTATCTAATTGTAATTATCATTTCAAACGTTTTAAGGTACTGTTAACAAACAAAATCCAATAAATATTTCATGAATGTACAGTGTACCTAAAAATTAATAGAATTGTATATTTGAAAGAAATCCAATATTAAATGAGATTTCTGGTAAACGTCAGCGAGACAGCAAACAGACAAAAAAAAAAAAAAAAAAAAAAAACAATATTAATGACAATTCGGCATCCCAACCGTATGCTTTGTTTTACATACTATAATCAAGTTTCGATTTCTATTTGTTTAAATTAGTGAACATCCAAACAATATTTATTCCTGTCCAAAAACTACTGAGCATAATTAATGTTTAAGAAAACTGTGTTTATTGTATTATATTGTCCTTATGTGCTTTTATTGTTTAGTAAATTGTATAGCTATATGCATTTGAATATAAAAGTCTAAATACTATTTCTGAATCATTGTTATCATTTATGTAGGCCGTATAAGTAGAAGATAAATTAATTTTTTGTTTTTTAATTTCTCAAACATGATGATCATAGTACCAGCAATACACTTCATAACTCTTTGCATAAAAAGTGTTGCCTTAATCTTATTTTGTTCATATCAAATCGAATATATCCAACTTGTCTTCCTATGTGCTTGTTTTCGTTTACAAATTTCCATTGTGGAAGATTGATTTAGATCTATTTGTATTTTTCCTTGATCAATATGATGTAATGTTTTATTCAGCAACTTCCACATTTCTCATCCTAACTGTAGTTTCCGATATCATTTTCATTTTTAATCTGTTCGTCAGCGGTCAATAAAAAGTTAAATTTTCTTTAGGCAAAGTCAAAGACTAAATCGTAAGTGTATTATTCAACTGCAAAAGAGGGACGAAAGATACCAGAGGGATAATCAAACGCATAAATCGAAAATAAACTGACAACGCCTAGCTAAAAATGAAAACGACAAACAAACAAACAATAGAACACAAGCACAACATAGAAAACTAATGAATAGGCAACACGAACCCCACCAAAGGCTAGGGGTGATCTCAGGTGCTCTGGAAAGGTAAGCAGATCCACATGTGGCACCCGTCGTGTTGCTTATGTTATAACAAATCCGGTAAATAGTATAGTTTGGTACGTCACATTCATGAAAGGGAAGGGGATTGTAGAAACGGTTATTCAACAACGGTCAACCAACTCGTGATGGCATCCTTAAAATTTACGAAGAGATGATTTCAACTTCACCATTTGGAACTCTTGGTTTAATAGCTTCCTTGTGAGCAACAACCCTCTATCAAGAAACGTATGATAGGAAATGCAAGCACGGGAATATCGTATCAATTGGGAGAAATATACGCCGTATACAGGTGCAGCTGAAATGTTGCAACTTAGAAATGGAAAGTTCACATTTGGAAAGCTAAAAATCATCTCCTTTGTCGTAAATGTTTTTTTTCAACCGACCCTCATTGTCAATTTCTAGATGTAAGTCGAGATATGAGGCCGACTTAACTATATCTGTTGTATCCTTTACCTCTAGTCAATGGGATAGATGCGTTCAACATAGTCACCAAATTTTGAATTATTTTGTGCAAAAACGCAATCTATATATATAGCGGAAAGTAGAGTTAAAGTATATTGCTAACTTCATTCCTGTCTTCCTATGAAGTTCCTGTATGAAGTCAGCCTCATAATAATAAAGAAACAAGTCGACAATAAAAGGGGCACACTCGGTTCCCATTGGAATGCCGATAGTCTGAAAACACACAGATACTCGATGGACTAATCTTAAATGTTGCATGCAATGTATGCTGGACTTTCTGAGCGATGTCCTTACTAAGTTTTAAAACTTATTATTTCAACTGACGATGCAACCTGTTTTTCATACGTGATCAAATAAAAAGGACATTCCTGTTACGTTTTTTTGCCAGTGAGAATACACAATCAATTGATAATAAACCTAAATTGTCAACAAGAGGAAGTTGTGCAAAGAAACCGGACTACAATATGGACCAAATTGTCCAAAAAAAAATTATGTGTTAGAATTTACAGATGAGACATTTTCAACAGCTAAAAGATTAGATTATACGTTCCTATTTTTAGAACCTGCAGTAATTGTATAATACAAAATAATCTCATACAGAATGTAAAACAATTTAACACCTCAACTTAGAGAGTTGACCTAACAAACCTATGCTGAGAACTAAGATTTTGAAGACGAGTTGTCTATCAAGCTAAAACAAACATTTACAAAAAGAGAAAATAAGGTCACCCTTTGACCCATAGCATTTGAAGTTCATAAAGCATAATAAATATACCACAAGACATAAGTCTGTCTGGTGTCAATACATACATCTTTTAATTATGCTGACATATTTTAATTAGGGTTACAAACGTCTTTAGTTTAGTGCAAAAGTGCAAAAACGGCCTTCTGTATAAAGGCATTTTAGGTCAACAATGTGATTTAAACATTTGAAATATCACCTTAGTATTAACAAACACTTCATTTTGTAATATATTATTTTCGTAATTCTAGGGGTCAATTAGTTGTGCTTGTTGTATTTCCTCACTTCCTATCAATGAACATTTGCAACTTATTTTTCATTTTTGGTGAATTTGTTGCAATAGCTACTCCCTTGTCAGAACGGAATCTCTTGGTCGTTTAAATGTTTACACTTTTTCAGCAAAGAAATTGTTTTCTTAATGGTTGAACTTATTTCTACGATGAAGAACAAATTAAGATAATGAAGTGTTGTCATTTTTTCGTTAATAACTTGTAAGGTTAGTTAATGTCATTTTTTTTATAAAAAATATTCATTTTATTGAAATCTCAAGATATTTCAATTCCATATCACAGCTAGAAAAAGACGTTATTATTTCATTCACATTTTCAAATAAGAAAATGATGAAAATTTTAAAAATATGAATATAAGAGTCTAAATGATCAGATATTATCAATAATTGTACAACTCGTTTGCATTTAGTTGACAAACAATTATATTTGTTTACCTGTTTGGTTCATATGTAATTTAAGGTCTCCAATTTCGTTCGTGGTAGACTGGTTAAGATCCATTTGCAATTTTCCGAGATCACTAAGTTTGTTGTCAGTTGTTAATTTCAACATTGATATTTGACTATCAGTATGATTGTTCCTCGTATTTATTTGTTTCACTTCATTAAGTATGGCGACAAAATCTTGACTGCGCGCATTACCGTTAGAAATCAAGGAATTAATATTTGATTCGGCTACCTTAAATTTTGTCTGAATTTCTGTCACATAATTTATCTTTAGAGCTGTTGCAGATTTATCCCATTTATCTAACCTATCCTTCAGTTCATTAGTGTTATTGCTACACGTATTATATTGCGATTGTAGATGTTTATAACTAATTTGCAATTGCGCGTTTTCAAGAACAATTTTATCGTTAGCGGTCAATAATTGGTTATATCTTCCTTCAAGCAGAGCTAAAGACTGTTTCAAATCATAAGTCTCATTTTTCAATTTCAAAACGTTGTTGATTTGATCAGAATCATTTTTTGAATGCGAGTTTTGCTTGACGTGCGTAGCGATTTCCTTACTTAGTTGTATCACATACTGCTCCAACTGATGACGCGCTTGTTTTTCCTCTGTTATCATATCAACAACGGTAATATAATGCTTATCGGTCAGAGCAGTCCCACCACCTCCCGATGAAAAATTCGTACTGTTTAACAAGAAACTTTTACACATCGAAAAAAATACAACTGAAAACAATACCAACAGCATTGTCTGAAATATATATTAAAACTGATCAAAGTTAGAATGAAAAGAATGAAACACTGATAATTTACACTGATAAGTCATGTTCAACAGGTCAAGGATCATATTATACGAGCTTACTTTTAGGATCTTCATGTCATTGAATTTTTATAAAACTCGATAAGCATATATGGAAAATGTTAACTGGTTTAGTACAAATTGACTTGAAGACTTTAACGTACAGAGACTAAGAGGGAAATATTGTGAAGACGGATTTTGAAAGTCATTTTATGGAGAATGAACTAGCAAGTTTGCGATATAGCTTACGCAATAATGATAAAAATTACTGGCATATTTTTAACACATGCATCAGCACAACATAAATTTACAAGTCGAGCATTTCGAATATGTAATTTTAAAGTTTTAAACATGATAATGTCATCTATTTAGATAAGCTCTATGTTGGTCGGTAAAAGAGCGCAAATAATCGGCTGTAAGAATGAACTATGTACGTCAGTATTGCTCACTAATGATCATTCCCGGCATAATTATTCTGTAAACAGGAAATCTAAGATTATGAAAATAGAATATGGAGATGTAGTATGATTTCGATGGGAAAACTATACGGCAGGTACCCAATGGCATAGATGTTAAAATAATTCAACCATGAAATAAAAACATATCGTATAGTCACTTATATGAGTTCGAGAGACACCTAAATGCCTTTTTGAAACTGTGATGTATTGTCTCTGAGAATAAAAACTATGAACACAGCACGTTATAAATTTCTTTCCTTCAAAGCCCTTTCCAAGATTTTATCTTTATAAGGAACATCTATGGCTGAATAATTAAAAGCCAAGGATGTATGATAACCGAAACAGTTGAAGAGCCATTGCGTTGTCAGTTTATTTTCGATTTATGAATTTGATTGTCTCTTTGGTATCTTTCGTTCCTCTTTTATAACCAAAAAGGTAATAAAATTAACAATATCAAAGGAGAAACGAGACAAAACTCTAATAAGACTGATCGACTGGCATACAGACGTAAAACCTGCTCTCTTTTAAGGTCAGGGTATATGTAGGATGTATCATGCCACACAAATCCTTAATCGAATAAAAAGAAGAGGATAAATTGCAAATTTTTTTTTATCATCGACATGTTATTTTTGTATTACTTGCTATCATTTTTCTGTTGCTGACCAAGGTATTCATATAAAGCGGAGGTGCACTTGAAAAAGAATATAGTCACTACTGTTTATAACTTGTCAACCATCCAATAGTTGTTTGTCACTTAGATATCTCGTTAGCACATTTTGCATGATTGCCTGCTTTGATTATGGGAAATCCGATTGATTAATTGTTGGTTGCTTAAACTTCAAATATTTTATGCATTTTCAAAAATATAATAAACCAACAATAAATACAATGTGTAAGTCATTTAATAGAGGTCTTAAGTCGGGGAAATTTTAAACTGATACTGGAAAACATATTGGCTAAGGACACAAAAAAGTAAAATCACAAAAATACTGAACTCCGAGGAAAAATCAAAACGGAAAGTCCCTAATTAAGCCTTGCATGATACCAACTGATCCCTCAATTAGTTGTTACAAATGTTTTTAACGTGCACAGATCGTGTAACTCACACTAGGCATCCGATTAACTTCCCATTCTGACAGGACGTGAATTTGTACTTCAAGCAAAGTCAAACTGGCGTCCACTGTGGCTCAGGGTTTTACTGCAGTAGGTTGAAAAATCTGTAGTATATACTTTTATCTGCATTCATCCTGGGAGGGGGATAAATCCGAATTATTGTTATTATTATTATTTGTTTTCTGTCAGGTAAGCGCGTCTTTTTTATATGCGCTTAGGATAGAAAAAAGTTAACTGCATTAAGGAAGAAAGCCATTTACATGTTCGTCCAAAGTTAAGTGATTCGTAAGTAAATGGAAACTAGAAGTGAACGTCTCGTGTTAACCCGTATTGGACGGTCGAAAAGCAATACTATGATTTATATAAATATTACAACGTTATCAGTATTGCATATGCTGATTTAATCGTATAAAGGCTGATTTTCCCATATAATTTAATAATACCATAATGTATTTAAGTTTTATTTCATAGTCAGATAGAGGAACAAATCAAAACACACATATAATTAATTTTTTAAGCGTTTTATAAATTTCTTTTCTTGAAAATATCATCTGAACATTTATATCTATTTATCATAGGCGTCAAAATTTGCAATGCATCGTTTTGTTCTTTAATGTAAATTAAGTTACTCCCACTTAATAGAACTGTCTGAAAGGATTTCAGGGAAATATCAGAATTAGTTACAATACTATAAACTTCTATATTATCAGCATACAGGGATGCGACGATATCTTTGACCTTTGCAACGTTACTCCATTTGCCATTTGTAATCAATAAGACAATTTGTCGTGCTTCAAATGCGCTACACGTACTGTTTAAAAATCCATTTTTTTGTTTCACAAAGCGGAGTAATCTGTGCATTGCTCCATTATCGTTACTATCTCGATCAACAGCAAATGCGACCTTCATGAGATCGTCTTTACTCTTATATTTTGACCAATCCATTGTAAAAATGTACTTAGGATTTGTTGAATTGGTTACCAACCCTATGCTGATGTTTGCTGTTGAACCAAATGAGGATAAATAGTCTATTACGTGGCCTAATGCTTCTCTTCGTTCGATGAAATCGTCAACTTGTGCATCAAACACGATGATAATGTCAACGTCAGAATACAGAACACAATCTACAATAAAACGCATCAATGTAATCAAAGATAAAACCTAGATATGTACACCAAATATTCTTTTGATAACTTTATATTGTTTAAGTTCTGTTCCCTTTTAATATGGTCGTAGTTTCAAAAGTTTTAATCAATATTTATTTTAACATACTTGTTTCGTAGTGATTCTACGTCTATTGTGGACTCTTATTGTTAAAGACCTCTCACTGACCTTAACTTGTTTCATATTTTTTTTCTCAATCAAACATCTTATTTCTTTTTTAAAAGTATTTGCATCAAAACGTTTAGCGAGACAAGAGTTAATCATACCCAAAACATGCTCATTAGTCTGCTCAAAGCTAGATATGTGCAGTATTTACCCTATTTTTGAGATTTGGTATTGATTTTGTAGAACTCTGATAAATGTCTTTGACATATTTATACACGCTGCATATATGTATGATATTCTAAGTCATTGTTTACTTTAGACGTGATTTGATTTTACAAAAGTAATAAACCGATCGTTTCTTTTCTATAATTTTTTTTCTAAGTATCGCTGGTTAATAAATCTTTTTTCTGTTATACTGTTTTCAAATCAATTTCGTGCAACAGGGGCGTAGATCGATGAAAAGGATATTAAACAAAACCATACAAACTTTCGGTATTTTGTGTTATTCAGTAAATTTTTGTTTTTCTTGTTTTTCTTGTTTTGTAAGTAGCATGAGTTTAATTCCTGATCATGACGATGGATATTACGAACCGCGAGATGTCAATACATGAATTAGTCCCTTACCTGTACATCCATAGTCAGCAGTGTCCTTCAAAAGTCTGTTGTAAACGTCTTCCTGATGGAGGTATGTAAATGCATGGTCTTCATCTGATGCAATGTTTACCAATTCACTATGACCTACAGAGTTACCTATACCAACAGCTGTCAACATCGTTCTTCTGTGAAGTAGTTTGGCCTCATCATAGACTGAATTTCTGTCAGTTGACAATCCATCATAAAGAAGAATGATATGCTTATTGGCATTTGGACGTGAACCACTTGATGTGTCAAACAAAATCTATAAAAACGTTGAACAATTGGTGAATATAAGAAAGAAAAAAGTAGCATTACAGACATATGTTTTCACCAAGTTTATTGCAGTTTCTTGGTTTGCTATTGTGTCCTTCGAATTTTAAAAAGAATTAAAACGTGTTAGTACAATCTTGTTTTTCACAGAAGTTCCCAAATTCTGACAAAATTAACATACTACATTTGCATCTTTTATACATCAATCCGCACTTACTACTAGAAATAGATAATTTTACAATTTATGAAACCGTTTTTGCAGTCTTCGTTGTATCCTAATAACAAATTACACCTTAGGATTTAGGTAGGGTGTTGCGCAGCCTTTTGTTTTCTTTGTTTTCTTTGGTGAACCTGGTTTTCTGTTTTTTGTATATGATTTTGACATGGTATTTACAGTTTCTCTTCCACAATGAGTTTTGGATTTCCCATGGTTTTCATTTTCCGCATCTTGCTTTCGCATTTATAAGAATCAAACACTAGCTGAAAAGGGTATTTTGTGTGTAGCAGGATATCGGCAATATGTCTAAATTTAAGCATCAAATATGTTTACCTGTACATGTATATAGCTGTACATTCAAGAAATTTGGAAATTTATATAATTAAAATTTGAAACGAAAATCTCGAACCATGTCCCACGAAAACATGTGAGCATTTTTTAAACGCTACGAACATATTACTTTTATAGATGAAAAGTTTTCTGATTCCAAAGACAATGTTATTCTAAAGATACATACCTCTCTCGCTTTCCTTAGAGCATTTACTGTATATGTAGGTCCCTTACCTCGTTCAATGGTCTGAATGGCAGATGTTAACGAAGAAAAGTTTTCATGTTTTGAAAAATCGAAAATAACATGTGCATCATAA
The DNA here is from genome assembly GCF_965363235.1 of Mytilus galloprovincialis. NCBI lineage: Eukaryota > Metazoa > Mollusca > Bivalvia > Mytilida > Mytilidae > Mytilus > Mytilus galloprovincialis. The sequence goes on from NC_134842.1 coordinate 10,214,167, forward strand.
TTATATGTTATGCATGCAACCTTAAAATCATTTGAACCTATTGGTATCCTTGTAATGATGTTTGTTATAAAATGTTTTATAGTATCCAAAAAATCTTCAGCACTTCCTGATGTATCTAAGATAAATAGCAAATCAGCAGAGGGTTTGCAATCTGAAAAAAAAGAAACAAAACAACTATAGGTATGTCCCTACCAGTAGAGTTTAAGCTATGCTTTTGCAACTTCGGTCATTTAAAAATAAAAGATTTGTCCAGCCATGTGTGGTTCATTTAAGTAGACAATGATTTGTAAATCAAACCTTTTTTCCCCCGAACTTGCCTCTTTCATATCAGATATCAAAATTGTTTTCATTCGTTCCGTCGATTGATAATGTCTAGCGTCTGATTTTGTCAGATTTTTATAAACATCCACCTTTTTCAATTAGCCATTGATCTCGGCATTTTTGTTCATATAGTAGATTCAACGGTTTTATTATGGTCATAACTTTTGACAAACTAACGACCTTAGAGCTTTAAATATACCACTCTGTTTGTCGTTCTTGTTCTCTTGTTCAGTTATCTAATTCAAGAAAATGTCTGTGCAGAATTAAATTTCTAAGAAACCAAAGAACCAATGAACATTGTGTACCCATCAATTACCAATGCTTTGAACAATACTAAGAATAAACCTTAACTTTTACACCTTTTAAAGAGTTAAGCATACCTTTTTCACATGTATTTCCTTCATATCTATTATTACAACGGCATTGTAGATTGTCATCATAAATACTGTTGCTGCATATCCCACCATTATCACAAGGGATATTCACACAGTTATCTCTACCTATAATGCCAAAAACAATTGTGCAAATATCATTATATTCAAATAGATTAAGATGGTAGTAGTTTACAGATGTTTACATCGTAAACCGTTTACGAATACTAGTAGTCAAATCAAGGTAACAAACAGAATCTGAGGAATTCGAATGAACTCCAAAAGAAGCGATACCTGATTGGTTGACAGGTTTAGCGTCGCTAGTAATGTATGCATCACGCGCCGTGCGAAAGCACACTCAGTTAAAATGTCACTATCGCTACTAGCACGGTCAATGTAATGACTGTGACATTATGGTGATATTGGCAGAGAGATACAAGTTCCAAAAATAACAAATGAATTCAATATTATAAGGGTGCAAAGCCTGTACTAAAACTGTACCGCAATATTGATACATTTGAAACAGTTTAAAAATATTTCGTTTAATACGTTAGTCAGCACTGAAAATGACAAAATGAAAAACCAACCTAAAAGCAATCCGTCAAATGTGTAGAACAACAATAAAACACATGATCGATCAACATATCCTAATTATATTTCTTAAATTCACAAAAAAAAATATGGTGTTTATAAGTTTGTAAATACATGATATACGAGTATTTTTGTGCTAATCTACAATAAACTCAATACATTTGAAAAACAAATCCGCCTTCTGTACGCATCAAATCAATTACTGACAACCCTTTAATGGCAGCAACTATAATAACAGTCTTATTTCGAATCCATGAAAAAACAATATAACATATGAGCACGACTTTCTCGATTAACCTTCACTTGCTTATAATCAAAAAGGAAAATGTTTGAAAACAAAATCCGCAGACAGCAATGATAATTAGATGCACTTATTACTAACCTATTTGGCAGACCACTGATAGTTTCGTTTCACAATCTACATCATTCCAGTCCTTTCCATATGTTACTCCACAGTCTTCATTAGATTCATGGTCGTTAGGTTCCCCTTTAAATACAACATTTAATTTTATTATACAGCTCACGAACATGCAGCGCTTCTGAAAGCACTGTTACTAACTCCTGTTAAAAAGTTTAAACATTACGTGACCGGAAATTTTGTTTAAATCGTATAATTTTAACTGGTATCTTTAACAACAAATGTACGGAAACTTGTATCGAGTGTTCAATCTGTTCCAACAAAGTCCGTCTAAATGTGGACAAAACAAAGCCCTTGATCAAATTATCAAGGACAAAGAGAGTCCTGTGACTTTCTTAAAGTTGCATAACTGATGTTAAAAAATCATTCACCAAAGGAAGCAGGGTCCAAATGTTTATTAATGACGCGCTTTTTTCTGCATAAGATACATTAGTGACAGTCTCGTCCAAACAGGTGAACGCCTCGAAAATCACGAGGACTGAAAGCCAAAAATTTGAAAACGTGGGCAGACTTAATCGTTGTCAATCAATTGAATTTAAACGGGAAAATTTCATGAGACTAGATCAAATTTTCGGACAAAGAAATCAATGATTTCAAATTTAGTTAGAATAATATGAAAGATGAAAAAAAAAAAACCCACATGCGCCTTCTTTAATAAATTTTGAACAAATATAGATTACATAAGTTATATATAACTTCTAACATATAATTGATTATTAAACGAAATAACCGCTTATAATACTTGGCATACCTACAACAAATTTCCTTTAAGATGATCGATAACATTTAGTATCAAAGTCATTGAAATTGTCGGATGCTGTTCGTAAATTAGTAGTAGTCAAGGATTTTAACCAATGTCCAATGGTAATAACTTGATTTTAATTAATACAGTCGATGTTTGCTCAATCTTAAAAGAAGAACATATAATTGAAATGAAAACTGCCATAATAAAAGTTCACTCTGAAAGACTTACAGACAAATAATAGTACTCAAGAAACAACATAGAAAACTAAAGAATAAGCAACACGAACCCCGACCAAGTGATGCGTCCTGCGCTAACAATATTCTTTGACGCATATATTTCCTGAACAACCAAAGTTTCTTTCAGAAGAAAACCAAAGGATTTAGAAATATTGAGCCTGATTTAAGATACATGTTTTGCTTCGTTGTCGAAAATTATAAAATTGATTATTCAGAAATTAATCAGAGTTCAACTTTTAATTACTTAATTGGATGGTCACGCTGTTATAGATTTTGTTTGTAGACATGAAAGGTCCGACCTATGCTGTATATTAGCATCTAATTGTGAGAAAAAAAACTTAGAACTTTCGTTTCTGACTAAATGCAAAAAGTCACTATAAATTTTTTGTATCCATCTTTTTGATGTATTTGTTTTTACGAGATCACATAAATATCAAGTACACTATAAACCATAAAGTGTTCTGTTCAGCTGTTTTTAGAAGTAATCGCAAGTCTTCGATTCATCCTTTTTGTCTCTGAATATGGACATACGTTTAGAGTTTGTGTTGAAACACCAGGCATGCCATTTACCTTGTTAACGATCATATTTGTCTAACTTGTCTTTTAAGAGACCTTAAATTGACGTATTTCATCAAACCAAATTGTTCACCTATGTTTACTTTTTTAATCTGTGAATGTATAAAAAAACAAATAGACGCACTGAATTGAACTCTTAAAAGTACCTGCTCTCCATGCAGCTTGGGATGAAGTTAAATAGCTCCCATCTAACCATTCCCAACGTCCCTCCACACTTCTATCATTTACACCGATCCACGTTGTAGATAGACCATTTCTGAAATGTAATTTAATAAATGAAAATTGCTGATTGCCGTTTTGTGCTACAACGAGAAGCCAAACACTCAAAATCTCTTGAAAAAAATTGATTTGCGTTGAAAAAAAAACGATACATACTTAATGCGTATGAGGTACATAAAAACTTTTTGTTTTACTGGACAGAAAAAAAAAACCAGAAGTTTTCTTTACTCTTTTCATTTTAGTAATTTTGTAACAGAACGTAAGAAGAATATAATTGAAATTATTAAAAATGTGATACGCAAAATGATTAACTGAAAATAAATGAAACGTTCAGTGGAATTTGATGCGACTGTCATACATGTGAGAGGTTTAGTTAGCTATAAAACCAGGTTCAATCCACCATTTTCCAGATAAGAAAATTCCTGTACCAAGTCATGAATAAGATTGTTGTTATTCATTCGTTTAATGTGTTTGAGTTTTTGATTGTGCCATTTGATTAGGGACTTTCCGTTTTGAAATTTCCTCGGAGTTCAGTATTTTTGTGATTTGACTTTTCACAGAAAGCACGAGATAGTGTTTGCAATATGAAATATTCAAAACAAGCCAAATCTATCCAAGACATACTATTACTGATCGAGTTGAAATTTTTCTGAATAATTTCTAAATTTATAAACGAGCAATTTTAGAGAGTTTCTTATAAATCATTTTAATACATAAATACAGACTACGGAGCTGGTTATACCCTTATGGACTGGTGGTCCATCAGTAGAGGTATCAACACTGTGTTGCCAACATGAACATTTCATGCGTCCGAAGCACTTTTCACTTTAAATATTTTTTCTGTGTGCGTTTGTCCAATGAGAATAAACGTTTACTTGTAAAAAAAAAGAAGGAAAATCACGAAAATACTGAACTCAGAGGAAAATCAAATGACAAAACACATAAAAAAACGAATGGACAACAACTGTCATATTCCTGACTTGGTACAGACATTTTCAAATGTAGAAAATGGTGGACTGAACCTGGTTTTATAACGCTAAACCTCTCAAGTAAGGATTAAGACATGTCTATTATTTAACTTTCTTTACTTAATAACAATAAATAAGAAACATGAGTTGAATGAATGCTAACATTGAATATACCTGTGCATAAATAAGTAAACCCAATCCATCATATCTCGTTTCGGAGAGAATAATGCGAAACCTTTTTTGTCACATTCGTCTCGGGCGTCTTTCCATGACATTTGCATCGGTGCTCCTCCACTGTCTCTTATTATTGTGTAATTTATGCTTTTATATTCTCTCCAAACTGCATGCAGTTCAGCTGAAAATATATGTAGCTCATCTTTCTAAAACTAGCACAATCTCGGTTCTTTTTGTGAAGAGAAAATTGAGCTTTTGATAATATTTTGTTACAATAATTTTGTTACATAGTTGTTGCATCCAAAAGGTGCAAGTTAGCTGTATGTTGTCTTTTGCAAGGCACTATCTATTTATATCCAGATATCGATTTCTAGTAAAGTAGTTCGTTGCAGGGGCCTAGGTGGCCGAGTGGTCTAGGTAGTTACAACTGTAATCACTAGCTTATCAACACTGAGATTGTGAGTTCGAACCCCGCTCGTTTTGATGAACTGCTGAAATTTACCCCAAGGAACTTATTTTAAATAAATCAAATGTATACGGTAATAACTGCCCTTTCCTGGATTTAAATATTTCGGTTTTAAACGGGAAACTCCACACTAAAATTTACGACAAAAGGGACGATTTTTCGTTCCCTATTGTTAATTTTCCATTTTTAGATGGTGATGTTCCTTTGGCACCATCTAACGGTGTTTATATTTCACAGCTCGTTCGCTATGCCTGTGTCTGTTGTGACGTTTTTTTTATTTTAACGAACGCAATCTATGTATTACTGGTAAATTATTAAACCAGGGATATCGTTACCATAAATAACTTAAAACCTTTACTAAATTTTTCGATAGATATTAAGATTTGGTTTTGAAGTTTGGTTGTACCTGTAGAAAACATATTTCAAACGGGATAGCACATCCTCATTTTCACGGAAATGTTGTTAACCGTGCCTGGAAATTTAGAAAAGATCCTTGTAAACTTATCGCTCCTTTAAATAACTTATTCTAAAAGGTTACCAATTCAACACTGTAAAAAGATCATTGAATATTGTTTTATTGGTATAAATATTGATTTTGTTATCAGTAAATTAAAAGCAAACTAAATATTACTAGTATGTTATATATATATATACACATTAATGGATCTACAATCTGTCGATACCTGAAACTTGGCATTGCACAAGGTCATGTTTTTTTCTGACTGTTTATGACGTCTTTACACTAAATCCATTGGATGTTGGATGTGTACGGATTGATAGTTTAGTCTTAGCTGCCGGATTTTTGTATTAGTTGTTGTTGGCTTTGAACTAGCTGTCAGATAACTGCGAGTACTCTCAGATCTGTTCCTAGTGTCTTTTTGTTGTCGGGATGTACAAGTACCCGGCCACGTCCACTTGTATTTTTGTTCATCTGATGAGTTAAGCCTTTTTCAACTGATTTTTATAGTTCGTTCTTATGTTGTACTGTTATACCACTGTCCCAGGTTAGGGGAGTGTTGGGATCCCGCTAACATGTTTAACCCCGCCACATCATGTATGTATGTGCCTGTCCCAAGTCAGGAGCCTGTAATTCAGTGGTTGTCGTTTGTTTTATGTGTTACACATTTGTTTTTCGCTATTTTTGTTATATAAATAAGGCCGTTAGTTTTCTCGTTTGAATTGTTTTACATTGTCATATCGGGCCCTTTTATAGCTGACTATGCGGTATGGGCTTTGCTCATTGTTGATGGGCCGTACGGTGACCTATAGTTGTTAAAGTCTGTGTCATTTTTGGTCTCTTGTGGACAGTTGTCTCATTGGCAATCATACCAAATCTTCTTTTTTATATTTACTCCAACAGGATCAAATCTAAAGAAATACTCGAAGATTTGATAGCTATAAAATTTATATCATTTGAACTCACACATAACCGTCTATTTAAGATTTTTAAAGCAACGTCTTACACTGGTATTTTTATATCTTATAACTTATATCGATATTTTTGTAATTTTATTTTTTTCTTAAAATATATGACCCCTTATTTGCTTAATTTGATTATAGCTTATCATATTTTTTTGGTATATATAAAAACATACCAGTTATGGTTAACAGGACTAACTGCGTGAAGAAGAACATCGCCAATCAACTGTACCTAAAACTAATAAAAAATAAATGATGTGATTTCCAGAGGGGCGAAATTACTAGAGGAACAGTCAAACTCATAAATCGAAAACAAACTGACAACGCTATTGCTAAAAATAAAAAAAAATAAAAAAAGACAAACAGACACAAGAAACAAAGAAAAATAAAGACTGAGCAAAACGATGAACGGTTAAAAAGGACGTATCACTTGACATGTCTGCACATTTAATTTAAGTTGATGCAGGCCTTAATGCATATTGACGTGTTTTCGAGAGGTATAATTTAATAAAACAACTTTATCTTCCTACACTTAATCACAGAACGAATGAAAACATGACAATAGTGGTGGACAGGACGAAAAAATCTGCTGAAAAATGTTCCTGTTCTAACACTACATTCAGCTTTGTATAAAATGGTCAAACTCCGAAATAGTGATGACATAATACAGAAAGAGAAAGGGAAGTATAACCCGGACGATATTGTTGTATGGAGTTTGTAAAATGACCAAATATAAATAAATAAAATTAATTACCTGATCAACATTTTTTATACTATATTCAAAAGTATTAAAGACAAAAGAAATTATTTACCTACATGCAAATGACATACAATAGCTCCGTTCTTGTAAACAAAAATTTTATCAACATTACATTACTTCCTCATTGTAAAGTAACTACTGTTTTGTAGATATTTGAAAACGGAATTCACAAAAAATCAATATGATAAAGCCAGTATCGTCTAACCTTTTGATCTTGAAACAATTTGTGGTTGCAGTATGCGACGTGATTAACATCCTTGAATAGAATAAAGCTTTCTTTATATGTCACACGACTATACCTTCATTTACAATATATTCTGTTCCTAAGCTCAAAAACCTTATTTAACCCTTATAAGGAACGCGTTAAAACCAGAGTGTTTGCAATGTGTACGCTCATCTTTCATGAGATTTACCTTTAATTGAAATGGTACATTTGTGTAAGGTAGGAAAGTTAGGACAATAGTTATCAAAGGTACCAGGATTTTAATTTAGTACGTTAGACGCGCATTTCGTCTACATAAGACTCATCAGTGACGCTCATATCGAAATATTTATAAAGCCAAACAAATACAAAGTTGAAGAGCATTGAGGATCCAAAATTCCAAAAAGTTGTGCCAAATATGGCTAATGTAATCTATGCCTGAAAGAAGAAATTCCTTAGTTTTTCGAAAAATTCAAAATTTTGTAAACAGGAAATTTATAAAAATGACCAAATTATTGATATTCATGTCAACACCGAAATGTTGACTACTGGGCTTGTGACACCCTTGGGGACGAAACGTCGACCAGCAGTGGCATCGATTCAGCGGTTTAAATAGTTATCAAAGGTACCAGGATTATAATTAAGTACGCTAGACGCACGTTTCCTCTACATAAGACTCATCAGTGACGCTCATATCGAAATATTTATAAAGCCAAACAAGTACAAAGTTGAAGAGCATTGAGGATCAAAAATTCCAAAAAGTTGTGCCAAATATGGCTAAGGTAATCTATGCCTGGAATAAGAAAATCCTTAGTTTTTCGAAAAATTCAAAGTTTTGTAAACAGGAAATTTATAAAAATGACCACACTATTGATATTCATGTCAACACCGAATTTTGTTCATTTATGACTTCATTTTGTTTCCATACAAGGATGGCCTTGAACTTTGGTTCTAACTTTTTTTTTCATAAACATGAAGTCTACATTAATACGACTTGTTACTTTGCAAAACTTAAAAGTCAAGTAAAGGAGGGGTTAAGGTTAATTTCATAGATTTCAGATCCACTGGCTATTTGAGAAATTTTTTTGAAATTTCTAATTCATACTTAAACTGACCAGGCTCAAGCTAGCAGCTACTCGCCAGTAGCCTCTACGCTAGCAGCCACTTTTCGAATATGTCTATGAACCCAAAAGTTGCATAAGAATCAAACGTACTCAAAATGTTTTTATTAATATATAAACACTATATTATCAGTTTTTAATACACAATTATATTAAGCAATCGAAGTCACTATTCAATGAATTTAAAAGAAAATTCTAGTCCTGTTCAATAATTTAAAGACAATAATAATCGCTGTCAATATATACCAAACAGGATGCTGCACGCTTTTACTTTAAATAGTCAACAGCTTTGAGTGTATATACAATTGAAAATAGTTATAATAAAATTATTGAAATGCTTGTACAATTGCTTGTCAGACTCTGTCATCAGATTTTTTTTTTGTGTTATTGTGCTAAATAGCTTTCCATATTCTCGGCATCCTGTCAAATAGTTCCTATAAAGTTACAATTGTTCTGCATTACAAGAATAGAAAGTGACGCTCGTGCTTTAATATTTATTTACTCAGACAAATCTGTTTCAACGAAATTTCTTTTTCTATAGCAGAGGTTACCGCTTACTTTTGATTAGCCGAAAGCTTTATTTTTTGTACACAAAGTATGGTGGGCAAGGAAATTATTTATTCTCTATTCAAAATCAAAACTATATGCTATAACCCAACTTAGAATTCTGGACCCCAACTTTGGATAAAAATTTAAAACAAAACTAAGCCGAACCTCACCCTGGATTTTTTTTCAAGTAGACCTTGGGTATTCAGCTTCCCATTGCACTAAGTGGCGAAAAAAGTATTGCCGTAGAACATTTTTTATTAACATTTCCGTAAGGGTGGGGTAGGGTGTCCGACCCCAACTTTGGACCAAATTTAAAAAAAAAAACTAAGCCGAACTACACCCTGGATTTTCTCTCAAGTAGACCTTGGGTATTCAGCTTCCCATTGCACCTAGTGGCGAAAAAAGTATTGCCGTAGAACATTTTTTATTAACATTTCCGTAAGGGTGGGGCAGGTTGTCCGACCCCAACATTGGACAAAATTAAAAAAAAAAAAACTAAGCCGAACCACAACCTGGTTTTTTTCTCAAATAGACCTTGGGTATTCAGCTTCCCAGTGCACCTAGTGGCGAAAAAAGCATTGCCGTAGAATATTTTTTATTAACATTTCCGTAAGGGTGGGGTAGGGTGTCCGACCCCAACTTTGGACCAAATTTAAAAAAAAAACGAAGCCGAACCACACCCTGGATTTTTTCTCAAGTAGACCTTGGTATTCAGCTTCCTATTGCACGTAGTGGCGAAAAAAGTATTGCCGTAGAACATTTTTTATTAACATTTCCGTAAGGGTGGGGCATGGTGTCCGACCCCAACTTTGGACCAAATTTAAAAAAAAAACTAAGCCGAACCACACCTTGGATTTTTTCTCAGGTAGACCTTGGGTATTCAGCTTCCCATTGCACCTAGTGGCGAAAAAAGTGTTGCCGTAGAACATTTTAAATTAACATTTCCGTAAGGGTGGGGCAGGGATTCAGACCCCAACTTTGGACCAAATCTAAACAAAACTAAGCCGAACCACACCCTGGATTTTTATTCAAGTAGACCTTGGTTGTTCAGCTTCCCATTGCAGGTAGTGGCGAAAACAGTATTGCCGTAGAACATTTTTTATTAACATTTCCGTAAGGGTGGGATAGGGTGTCCGACCCCAACTTTGGACCAAATTTAAAAAAAAAAACTAAGCCGAACCACACCCTGGATTTTTTCTCAAGTAGACCTTGGGTATTCAGCTTCCCATTGCACCTAGTGGCGAAAAAAGAATTGCCGTAGAACATTTTTTATTAACATTTCCGTAAGGGTGGGGTAGGGTGTCCGACCCCAACTTTGTACCAAATTTAAAAAAAAAAAAACTAAGCCGAACCACACCCTCGATTTTTTCTCAAGTATACCTTGGGTATTCAGCTTCCTATTGCACGTAGTGGCGAAAAAAGTATTGCCGTAGAACATTTTTTATTAACATTTCCGTAAGGGTGGGGCATGAAGTCCGACCCCAACTTTGGACCAAATTTAAAAAAAAACTAAGCCGAACCACACCTTGGATTTTTTCTCAGGTAGACCTTGGGTATTCAGCTTCCCATTGCACCTAGTGGCGAAAAAAGTGTTGCCGTAGAACATTTTAAATTAACATTTCCGTAAGGGTGGGGCAGGGATTCAGACCCCAACTTTGGACCAAATCTAAAAAAAAACTAAGCCGAACCACACCCTGGATTTTTATTCAAGTAGACCTTGGTTGTTCAGCTTCCCATTGCTGCTAGTGGCGAAAACAGTATTGCCGTAGAACATTTTTTATTAACATTTCCGTAAGGGTGGGGTAGGGTGTCCGACCCCAACTTTGGACCAAATTTAAAAAAAAAAAACTAAGCCGAACCACACCCTGGATTTTTTCTCAAGTAGACCTTGGGTATTCAGCTTCCCATTGCACCTAGTGGCGAAAAAAGTATTGCCGTAGAACATTTTTTATTAACATTTCCGTAAGGGTGGGGTAGGGTGTCCGACACCAAATTTGGACCAAATTTAAAAAAAAACCTCAGCCGAACCACACCCTGGATTTTTTCTCAAGTAGACCTTGGGCATTCAGCTTCCCATTGCACCTAGTGGCGAAAAAAGTGTTGCCGTAGAACATTTTTTATTAACATTTCCGTAAGGGTGGGTCAGGGTGTCCGACCCCAAATTTGGACCAAATTTTAAACAAAACTAAGCCGAACCACACCCTGAATTTTTATTCAAGTAGACCTTGGTTATTCAGCTTCATATTGCACCTAGTGGCGAAAAAAGTATTTCCGTAGAACATTTTTTATTAACATTTCCGTAAGGATGGGGTAGGGTGTCCGACACCAACTTTGGACCAAATTAAAAAAAAAAAAACTAAGCCGAACCACACCCTGGATTTTTATTCAAGTAGACCTTGGTTATTCAGCTTCATATTGCACCTAGTGGCGAAAAAAATATTTCCGTAGAACATTTTTTATTAACATTTCCGTAAGGGTGGGGTAGGGTGTCCGACCCCAACTTTGGACCAAATTAAAAAAAAAAATAAGCCGAACCACACCCTGGATTTTTTCTCAAGTAGACCTTGGGTATTCAGCTTCCCATTGCACCTAGTGACAAAAAAAGTATTGCCGTAGAACATTTTTTATTAACATTTCCGTAAGGGTGGGGTAGGGTGTCCGACACCAACTTTGGACCAAATTTAAAAAACAAAACTCAGCCGAACCACACCCTGGATTTTTTCTCAAGTAGACCTTGGGCATTCAGCTTCCCATTGCACCTATAGGCGAAAAAAGTATTGCCGTAGAACAATTTTTATTAACATTTCCGTAAGGGTGGGGTAGGGAGTCCGACCCCAACTTTGGACCAAATTAAAAAAAAAAATAAGCCGAATCACACCCTGGATTTTTTCTCAAGTAAACCTTGGGTATTCAGCTTCCCATTGCACCTAGTGGCGAAAAAAGTATTGCCGTAGAACATTTTTTATTAACATTTCCGTAAGGGTGGGGCAGGGTGTCCGACCCCAACTTTGTACCAAATTTAAAAACAAACTAAGCCGAACCACACCCTGGATTTTTATTCAAGTAGACCTTGGTTGTTCAGCTTCTCATTGTACTAGTGGCGAAAACAGTATTGCCGTAGAACATTTTTTATTAACATTTCCGTAAGGGTGGGGTAGGGTGTCCGACCCCAACTTTGGACCAAATTAAAAAAAATAATAAGCCGAACCACACCCTGGATTTTTTCTCAAGTAGACCTTGGGCATTCAGCTTCCCATTGCACCTAGTGGCAAAAAAAGTGTTGCCGTAGAACATTTTTTATTAACATTTCCGTAAGGGTGGGGTAGGGTGTCCGACACCAACTTTGGACCAAATTTAAAAAACAAAACTCAGCCGAACCACACCCTGGATTTTTTCTCAAGTAGACCTTGGGCATTCAGCTTCCCATTGCACCTAGTGGCGAAAAAAGTATTGCCGTAGAACAATTTTTATTAACATTTCCGTAAGGGCGGGGTAGGGTGTCCGACACCAACTTTGGACCAAATTTAAAAAAAAACGAAGCCGAACCACACCCTGGATTTTTTCTCAAGTAGACCTTGGGTATTCAGCTTCCCATTGCACATAGTGGCGAAAAAGGTATTGCCGTAGAACATTTTTTATTAACATTTCCGTAAGGGTGGGGTAGGGTGTCCGACCCCAACTTTGTACCAAATTTAAAAAAAAAAAAACTAAGCCGAACCACACCCTCGATTTTTTCTCAAGTATACCTTGGGTATTCAGCTTCCCATTGCACCTAGTGGCGAAAAAAGTATTGCCGTAGAACATTTTTTATTAACATTTTCGTAAGGGTGGGGTAGAGTGTCTGACCCCAACTTTCTTCTCTCAATTTCTTTTTAATAACTTACCGTGATGTTGATGATATTTTTTCGTTTAATGTTTAATGAAGAATTATATTAATATACGACCAAAATGAAAATAAATCAAACCAGGTTAAACGATACTAATTGTCCTTTCCTAGATTAATACATTTCGGTTGTACACGGGAAACTCCACACTAAAAATACGACAAAAGTGTCAATTATTCGTTCGGTATTGTTTATTTTCCCTTGTTAGATGGTGAGGTTCTTCTGGCACCATCTTAAAGTGTGTATATGTGACAACTTGTTCGCTATGCCCGTGTATGTTGTGACGTTTTACATTTTAACGAATGTAATTTATGTATTACTGGTAAATTATTAAGTATTTACTAAATTCTTCCATAGATATTAATTTACTTTTGGAGTTTGGATTTACCTGTAGAAAACTTATTTCAGACGGGATAACACATTCTCATTTTTATGGTAATGGTGTCTACTGAGCCCAGAAATTTAGAAATGATCCTGGTAAACTTATTGATTCTAATTCGAAAAGGTTTTCAATTGAACACTGTGTTTCGATCATTGAATAGTGTTTTTAATGGTATTAAGATAGATTTTGTTTATATTTGTTATCAGTAAATAAAAGCTAACTAAATATAATTGTTATATACATATACACTTTCATGGATTTACACTCTGTCGATACTTGTATCTTGGCATTGCACAAGGTCATGTTTTTCTCTGGCTGTTTATGACGTCTTTCGAAAAATTCAAAGTAACTGTTATAACAGTTGATTGGTAATGAGGACCATATCAATTATAAATCATTTAAACACAGAGAGAAGTAATGCCAGATACCAATATTGAAAATGTGGTGTAGATCTTTCTAAGAGTAGTCATAAACTCTGCATTTTGAGTAAAAAAAAACGACATAGGTTTGATTTTTTAAAAGGGGAAATAAAAGCGTTGACGGATGGATTTAAAAAGAATTGATACGGATTCAGCTATATCAAATCCCAATATTTAACATATAGTGTATAACTTACGTAGTCCTTCCACCTGCATTGTTTGGTCCAGGAGACCTGATGTCAGTGTGTTTAATTTACATCATATAAAGATCAAAATATTGTACAAGGAAACTTTTAAAATAAGTGATGGTAAGGGGTTGGTAACCTCAGGCCCCGATTTGTATTCTATGAGATGTAGATCTTCTTTTTTTTCCCACCTGGACCTTTTTGTCGATAAAACGTTATAGCTTACCTTTCATATGCACGTAGTCCGATTACCCGTCCTGCCATTTGGGATATTTTAAATTTAAATTTAGGCCATAGGAAGAATGTGTGCTTTTTATTTATACCTCGATATTGGATCTGTAATGAGATTTATCTTAGATTTTCCCCATGTCTTTTGGTCAAGAACACATTAGGCCTGTAGTATAGACTTGACAGTTCGGTCGCACAAAAACAAAGCATGAAAAGTTTAAAGTAAGGAAGATTGTATATATACACATGATCTGAATACAAAGAACTCGTAGGAAATGTCGTATCACAGAAATTACAGAAGTGAATAGAAAATTTTGAAATAGTAAAATGTTAATTATTAGAAATAGAAAAAAAAATGAAATCAATAAAGTATCAGCTTACATTTTACTACAAAAAAACTATATTAGTGGAATCTTGTGTCAAAAGTAAAGGTTTACATTAGAACCTGCATTTTTATCAGTAAATAGTATCAGTGTTGGTTTAAAAACTGTAAAGAAAATTAAAAAATAAAAAATAATTAAGAGGGAGGATCGACAGAACCATAACAAATACAATGGTGTTTGCTGTTGAAACAAACAAAAAAACGTTGAAAGCTTTTCCTATGAATCAACTGCCTAAAAAATATAGATATAGCGAAAGCTTATGCAACTGAACCTATTTAACCTAAAACTGACGTAACACTTGCGAAATGTATAGACATTTATGGAACTTTGATGGATAATTTAACACAAGGACCATCAATCCCAAAGTCTAGATGGATAAGAGACATTTCAGAATACCACCTGTTTAAAAACAAAACAGGAAATTATAAATGGAGATACAACGAAAAATTGGCAAAGGTATATATGATTTTAAATTGTATGTTTTAACAGATGGTTGGTGATAAGAAGGAAGAAAATTTTTTACAGTACTTTCATTGACGATCAACTTTAAAAAATTGCAATAAATTCGGAGAGAAATAAAAACGATGACTGATGAGATTATAATAAAATTTGATATCGACAATAATAGTTCAATTGTTGTTGCATCTCAATATTTGGTCTTACCTAAGTGGCTGGCAGACAAGAAAGTCATCACTGATGTAAAGAATCAGGACGTGCAATGTTTTATGCGGGCGGTTTTGGTGTCAATTCATTAAGAATGGGTAGAACATTAAAGTGATGATGGGTAGAAGGGTTGTACGTTTGAAGAGATTGATTTCACAGTAAATCTAAAAAAACAATGACAAGTTTGAGAAAACAATTCAAACATATCAACCAGCATTTATGGTTTAGGAAAGAAAAGATCAACCTACTCAGGATATCTGACACTAACAAAAGAGAACTGAAAGAGACCTTATTGGAGATTGAGATGGAAGGATTGACGTAAAACTATTGTTTTGGTTTCTATCGCTACTCTTCTAATCACACTAAAAAAAAGCAGACACTATCCCCGACAAAAGAGAACAGAAAACAAGATAACTGCCATGTTACGATGCAAGATCAACATGATCAAGAAGCCTACAAAGATTTAAAACAAAATAAAACAATTTATGGAGTGCTTTACTGATGACATGAAGTCGTAAACATTGTCATGGATTGTATTGAAAACAATACAATTCAAAAACAAACCAAGGAACAGAATAAGATCCAAGCTAAAGAAATCATAAATCGCTGGTCCCGAATGGATAAATGCAAACCCTACCAGAAGCACACATGCATCATCCGAAATTTTCTATAGCATTTAGTCCTATGACGACAGGGTGTAATTTGTAGAACCAATTTGCTCTACAACATGTACACTGCAGAACGAAAGGGACGATATGAACAAGATCTTTGTAATAACTTGAAAATATACCAGAAAAAAAATTATTCAATGTTCAAGAAGATGTCGGAGAGTATAAAAAGTGTTACAATAGGAAACGATTTAACGGATCTATTGAAACAATAGGCGATGACACAGTAAGACATAATTGTCAATATACCGGGGACTCATGGAGCAGTGCACAAATGAATCTTATAAAACAAGATACCCAAATTAATGCAGGTGACTGCTATAAACAGGCCGGGACGACATACATTGCCATCATAACAACCATTGGAGTGAGTGGAACACAGATTACTTGTTGACACTCGAAAGAATGAGAAAACTGTGAATCATTTGGCTGATTTCCAGTTTAAAAATGGAAGGAATTAAAGCAGAAAAAGTAGCAAACAAAATAAATGCGCGACTAACAAGCAGTACCTTTGAATCTTTCACCTCTCTTTTAATTTAGTGCTATTGGTCGCCTGGATTCCTGATCAGTTTGCAACACATGTGGAAGGTCATAAGTAAGAAAATAATCTTTAAAAATCCTCCTCATACATGATATTAATAAGTTCATCATCATGATCTACAATCTACGAGATGAATTGTATTGTGTCTACAACTTTGTAGTGTTTCTGTCCAATCGATAATGCCTGCCTATTTTCGTCTGCTGAAAAAGATTTCTTGTTTTGTGTTGTACTATGTAGATAGGATCATTAGCTCAGAATCGTTTTCATTGAATCATAGGCTGAGATCAGATATTGTTTGAAGTCGCTGTAAGCAATTTCATTCGTGATCACAATTTGTTATACCTTTAACTCTCCTGATTGCATACCTAAATGTTTTCATGGCATAACGTCTTAGACCGACACATGAAAGCATTGGTATTCCAGCATTCTCGATCGTGAAACAGATACGAGTTCTTGTTAACCCCAGTCTTGACTTGGAGTGTATGATATGGTCAGTCGGGTATTTGTACTAAATTTTTTCTAAATGCATTTGTAAGTGCGTGTAATTTGAATATAGAAACCAGGACTTTCAGTGTTGCGTATGTAGTAGATCGTATCTCGCGGTTCTTATTGGGGTTAGTCTCTTATAAAGTCAGTTATCCATGCTTTCTTTCGACTAGACCAATATCGCAAAACCTATGAGGATTGGTTTCTCAAATCCCAACTTGTTTCATGTCCTGTGGATTTCAGCCAAAACATCGTTAAATATATTCTGTTTCGTGAAATTAAGGTTAATTGCTTGTTTTCAAGTTATACTTGTCATTACTTTAGACTTGGCTTGGAGTTTGATTTGTGTTCATGTCAGGTTTCAGGCCATGGTTTTATATGATAGCTTTGTGTATATTCATAAGTTTCAATTTCTGAGCCAGATACCTCTTTAAGTTCACATATATACAGTACTTAGTTATGTACCACATTTGCTGAAATAGCTTGAAAAAATTATGTTGAATGTATATACATTATTTGGTTCATTAATATTTATCATCTGGCCTATAACGTCGGGTGACTATTCCTTGTGTCAGTCTCATACATGTATTCTTCGCAAAGTGTGTGTCTATTTCGTCATGCTTGTATCTTGAAATCAGAGATTTACCGCAGTCTAATATCCTCAAAAACGGTTCCACTAAAGTAACAACTTACGTACTGGCTTGGTAATCGCGCATTAAATTTAATATTGGTGTTTACTTCAACTCTCTTTTGATCAATCGGGCCTTAAGTTGAAAATCATCCAGATGATTCACATTGTACACGCCTGTCTACTATTTCTTTCATTCATTCATTTATTTATTCATTCATTTCTTTATTTCCTCTATCAAGAGATTCAATGAACAACCTATTATGTTAACAAATTGAATTACAAAAGTTTACAATACAGGCAACACAATACAATATTACAATATTACACTATTTAGAATAACTATAGCATATTACCAAAAGACCATTTTAAGACAATTGCTCTCACTTTCTGTGTGTTCGGAAATACGACGGTGGAGTAATTAGGTCTTTCCACCTTTCCATGGAAAGACCTATTGATTTTGTTCTGATCATTAGGTCTTTCCACCTTTCCGTGGAAAGACCTATTGATTTTGTTCTGATTATTATTATTAGGTCTTTCCACCTTTCCGTGGAAAGACCTATTGATTTTGTTGTGATTATTAGGTCTTTCCACTTTTCCGTGGAAAGACTTATTGAATTTGTTCTGATTATTAGGTCTTTCCACCTTTCCGTGGAAAGACCTATAGGTTTTGTTCTGATTATTATTTTTTTTCTTCCGCCTAAATTTGTTTCTTGCGTAGTATTGTTGTTTAATAAGTTGTCGCTTAGATATTTGGAATATGATATTGTTTAGTTTATACGCTTTAAAAATTTACAACCGCGTAACAAAATACTTTACGTTGTAAGAGTTATCTCCCCAAACAATGTTTTTCTTGTGGCCACTACTCCTTCGCAACCGTTAAAGATTACGACAAATTTATTTTACATCTTCAGGATTAGGATATTCATTTGGACCGAAGCTATCCGGATACTCCATATGAGAGTTATTTCCCCTTATTCATTTGATATAAGTGATATGCGTTTCTAACTGATAAACCATCAGTGATATAGGCCTAGGGTCTCTGGATTTAAGTTCCTTGGTCCAAAAAAATGAAATAAGGTCAAGGTCAAAGGTCAAGGTCATATTCTAAATTTTTAATTTTGGCTTATTTTCATTTATTTTCAAATACCTTATGACATATCGACAAATAATTTTTCATAAATTGTTAGTTGCAACATGTCCTTACTTGTATATTTTGGTTGAAAGGGTGCGCAGACAATAAATGGGAATTTTTGCCCATCTTACATTTAGAATTACGCGTAAAGTGATATTACTCATTAACCAAACATATTGAAGACCTAGGGTCTTTTGATTTAAGGTCCTTGGTTTGTGACCTTGAAATTGAGGTCAAGGTCATAGGTTAATATGACGTTCTAGATTTTGACCTTTGCTTTAAATTCATATAAATACATCATAAATCCATAGGAACTAACAATTTTAACTGATTTTTTATATTTCAATATCAAAATAGATCTTTACTAGTGGAAAGACCTACAATTGTTCTCTGAACAATTGGTTTTTAATTAGGTCTTTCCACTTTTCCGTGGAAAGACCTATAGGTTTTGTTCTGATTATTAGGTCTTTCCACTTTTCCGTGGAAAGACCTATTGAATTTGTTCTGATTATTATTATTTTTTTTTTTTTTTTTTTTTTTTTCTTCCGCCTAATTTTTTTCTTGCGTAGTATTGTTGTTTCATAAGATGTCGCTTAGATATTTGGAATATGATTTCGTATAGTTTATACGCTTTAAAAATTTACAACGACATAACAAAATACTTTAAGTTGTAAGAGTTATCTCCCCAAACACTGTTTTTCTTGTGGCCACTACTCCTTCGCAACCGTAAAAGATTACGACAAATTTATTTTACCAAATCGCTCGTAATATCTTAAGGATTAGGCAATTCATTTGGACCGAAGCTTTCCAGAGACTCCATAAGAGAGTTATTTCCCCTTATGCATATGATATAAGTGATTTGCATTTCTAACTTGTAAACCATAAGTGATAAAGACCTAGGGTCTTTTGATTTAAGGTCCTTGGTCCAAAAAATGAAAATGAGGTCAAGGTCAAAGGTCAAGGTCATATTCAAAATTTTGATTTTGGCTTATTTTCACCTATTTTCATATATCGTATGACATATCGACAAATGATTTTTCATCAATTGTTAGTTGCGACATGTCCTTACTTGTATATTTTGGTTGAAAGGGTGCGCAGACAATAAATGGGAGTTTTTGCCAATCTTACATTTAGAATTACGCGTCAAGTGATATTACTCTTTAACCAAACATATTAAAGACCTAGGGTCTTTTGATTTAAGGTCCGTGTTTTGTAACCTTGAAATTGAGGTCAAGGTCATAGGTTAATAGGACGTTCTAGATTTTGGCCTTTGCTTTAAATTCATATAAATACATCATAAAGCCATAGGAAATAACATTTTAAACTGATTTTCATATTTCGATATCAAAATAGATCTTTACTAGTGGAAAGACCTTCAATTGTTCTCTGAACAATTGGTTTTTAATTATTATTATTATTATTATTATTATTATTTTTTTTTTTCTTCCGCCTAATTTTTTTTCTTGCGTAGTATTGTTGTTTAATAAGTTATCGCTTAGATATTTGGAATATGATATCGTATAGTTTATACGCTTTAAAAAATTACAACCGCGTAACAAAACACTTTACGTTGTAAGAGTTATCTCCCCGAACACTGTTTTTCTTGTGGCCACTACTCCTTCGCAACCGTAAAAGATTACGACAAATTTATTTTACCAAATTGCTCGTTACTTCTTCAGGATTAGGATATTCATTTGGACCGAAGCTATCCGGAGACTCCATATGAGAGTTATTTCCCCTTATGCATTTGATATAAGTGATATGCGTTTCTAACTGGTAAACCAGCAGTGATATAGACCTAGGGTCTTTGGATTTAAGTTCCTTGGTCCAAAAAAAAAATGAAAATAAGGTCAAGGTCAAAGGTCAAGGTCATATTCTAAATTTTGATTTTGGCTTATTTTCTCTTATTTTCAACAACCGTGAAAGATATTGACAAATTATTTTTACTAAATTGTGAGTTGCGACATGTTGTAACTCATAAATCTTGGTTGGAAGGGTGCGTAAACAATAAATGAGAGTTTTCGCCCATCTTATATTTAAAATCATGCCTAAAGTGATATAACTCATTTACCATACATATTACAGACCTAGGGTCTTTTTATTTGAGGTTCTTGGTTGGTGACCTTGAAATTGAGGTCAAGGTCAAAGGTGAATAGGACGTTCTAGATTTTGACCTTTGCTTTAAATTCATATTTATACATTATAAAGTCATAGGAACTGACATTTTAGATTGATTTTTAATATTTTGATAATAAAATAGATCTTTACTTGTGGAAAGACCTTCAATTGTTCTTTGAACAATTGGTTTTTAATTAGGTCTTTCCACCTTTCCGTGGAAAGACCTATTGAATTTGTTCTGATTATTATTATTATTATTATTATTAGGTCTTTCAACCTTTTCGGTTGAAAGACCTATAGGTTTTGTTCTGATTATTATTATTATTTTTTTTTTTCTTCCGCCTAACTTTTTTCTTACGTATTATTGATGTTTCAAAAGATGTCGCTTAGACATATTTGGAATATGATATCGTAAAGTTTATACGCTTTAAAAATTGGTAAAGGCCCAACTAAAAACTTTACGTTGTGAGAGTTATCTCCCCAAACACTGTTTTTCTTGTGGCCAATACTCCTTCGCAACTGTAAAAGATAACGACAAATTTATTTTACCAAATTGCTTGTTACATCTTCAGGATTAGGATTTTAATTTTAACCGAAGCTATCTGGAAACTCCATATGAGAGTTATCCCCCCTTTTGTATATGATATAAGTGATATGCATTTCTAACTGGTAAACCATAAGTGATAGAGACCTAGGGTCTTTTGATTTAAGATCCTTGGTCCAAAAAAATGAAAATTAGGTCAAGGTCAAAGGTCAAGGTCAATTTCTAAATTTTGATTTTGGCTTATTTTCACTTATTTTCATTAACCTTATAAGATATCGACAAATTATTTTTACTAAATTGTTAGTTGCGACATGTCGTAACTTATAAATTTTGGTTGAAAGGGTTCGTAGACAAAAAATTGGAGTTTTCGCCCCTCTTATATTTAGAATTATGTGTAAAGTGATATTTCTCATGAACCATACATATTAAGGAACTAGTGTCTTTTGATTTGAAATGTTTAGTCTTTGACCTTGAAATTGAGGTCAAGGTCATATGTTAATTTGACGTTCTAGATTTTGACCTTTGCTCGAAATTCATATTTATACATCATTAAGCCATAGGAACTGACATTTTCAACTGAATTTTAATATTTTCATATCAAAATAGATCCTTATTGGTTGAAAGACCTTCAATTGTTCTCTGAACAATTGGTTTTTAATTTTTTTTTTTTTTCTTCCGCCTAATTTTTTTTCTTGCGTATTATTGATGTTTCAAAAGATGTCGCTTAGATATTTGGAATATGGTATCGTATAGTTTATACGCTTTAAAAATTTACAACTGTGTAACAAAATACTTTACGTTGTAAGAGTTATCTCCCCAAACACTGTTTTTCTTGTGGCCACTACTCCTTCGCAACCGTTAAAGATTACGACAAATTTATTTTACCAAATTGCTCGTTACATCTTCAGGATTAGGATATTCATTTGGACCGAAGCTTTACGGAGACTCCATATGAGAGTTATTCCCCCTTTTCCCTTAAATTAAGTGATATGCATTTCTAAATGGTAAACCATAAGTGATAAAGACATAGGGTCTTTAGATTTGGGGTCCTTGGTCGAAAATAATAAAAATGAGGTCAAGGTCAAAGGTCAAGGTCATATTCTAAATTTTGATTTTGGCTTATTTTCATTTATTTTCAAATACCTTATGACATATCGACAAATAATTTTTCATAAATTGTTAGTTGCGACATGTCCTTACTTGTATATTTTGATTGAAAGGGTGCGCAGACAATAAATAGGAGTTTTTGCCCATCTTACATTTAGAATTACGCGTAAAGTGATATTACTAATAAACCAAACATATTAAAGACCTTGGGTCTTTTGATTTAAGGTCTTTGGTTTGTGAACTTGAAATTGAGGTCAAGGTCAAAGGTTAATATGACGTTCTAGATTTTGACCTTTGCTTTAAATTCATATAAATACATCATACAGCCATAGGAACTAACATTTTAAACTGATTTTTAATATTTCAATATCAAAAAAGATCTTTTCTAGTGGAAAGACCTACAATTGTTCTCTGAACAATTGGTTTTTAATTATTTTTTTTTTTCTTCCGCCTAATTTTTTTCTTGCGTAGTATTGTTGTTTAATAAGTTGTCGCTTAGATATTTGGAATATGATATCGTATAGTTTATACGCTTTAAAAATTTACAACTGCGTAACAAAATACTTTACGTTGTAAGAGTTATCTCCCCAATCACTGTTTTTCTTGTGGCTACTACTCCTTCGCAACCGTAAAAGATTACGACAAAATTATTTTACCAAATTGCTTGTTACATCTTCAGGATTAGGATTTTAATTTTGACCGAAGCTATCCAGAGACTCCATATGAGAGTTATTCCCCCTTATGTATTTGATATAGGTGATATGCGTTTCTAACTAGTAAACCATAAGTGATATAGACCTAGGGTCTCTTGATTTGAGATCCTTAGTCCAAAAAAATGAAAATAAGGTCAAGGTCAAAGGTCAAGGTCATATTCTAAAATTTGATTTTGGCTTATTTTCACTTATTTTCAAATACCGTATGACATATCGACAAATATTTTTTCCTAAATTGTTAGTTGCGACATGTCCTTACTTGTATATTTTGGTTGAAAGGGTGCGCATACAATAAATGGGAGTTTTTGTCCATCTTACATTTAGAATTACGCATAAAGTGGTATTACTCATTAACCAAACATATTAAAGACCTTGGGTCTTATGATTTAAGGTCCTTGGTTTGTGACCTTCAAATTGAGGTCAAGGTCATAGGTTAAAAGGACGTTCTAGATTTTGACCTTTGCTTTAAATTCATATAAATACATCATAAAGCCATAGGAACTAACATTTTAAACTGATTTTTCATATTTCAATATCAAAATAGCTCTTTACTAGTGGAAAGACCTTCAATTGTTCTCTGAACAATTGGTTTTTAATTTTTATTTTTTTTTCTTCCGCCTAAATTTTTTCTTGCGTAGTATTGATGTTTCAAAAGATGTCGCTTAGATATTTGGAATATGATGTCGTATAGTTTATACGCTTTAAAAATTTACAACTGCATAACAAAATACTTTACGTTGTAAGAGTTATCTCCCCAAACACTGTTTTTCTTGTGGCCATTACTCCTTCTCAACCGTAAAAGATTACGACAAATTTATTTTACCAAATTGCTCGTTACTTCTTCAGGATTTGACCGAAGCTATCCGGAGACTCCATATGAGAGTTATTTCCCCTTATGTATTTGATATAAGTGATTTGCATTTCCAACTTGTAAACCATAAGTGATAAAGACCTAGGGTCTTTTGATTTAAGATCCTTGGTCTAAAAAAATGAAAATTAGGTCAAGGTCAAAGGTCAAGGTCATATTTTAAATTAAGATTTTGGCTTATTTTGGCTTATATCAAACACTGTATAACATATCGACAAATTAATTTTACTAAATTTTAAAAAAAAAGTTGCGACATGTCGTTACTTGTATATTTTGGTTGAATGTGTACGTAGACAATTAATGGGAATTTTCACCCATCCTTTATTTAGAATTATGCGTAAAGTGATATTACTCATTAATCAAACATATCAAAGACCTCGGGTCTTTTGATTTAAGGTCCTTGGTTTGTGACCTTGAAATTGAGGTCAAGGTCATAGGTTAACAGGACGTTCTATATTTTGACCTTTGCTTCAAATTCATATTAATATATCATAAAGCCATAGGAACTAACATTTTAAACTGATTTCTTTTTTATATCTTAATATCAAAATAGATCTTTACTAGTGAAAAGACCTTCAATTGTTCTCTGAACAATTAGTTTTTGATGTTAAATATACTTTTTCCCAAATTATAAGGAAAGATATATTTCTAATATCGTAGCTTTTTTACCTAGATTAATTGAATCCTTAAATTTAACAGCAATACACTACACTAAATAACAACCTGGGATTCAGTCAAATTAATGCATCACCAAGGTTGCTAAGCTGTATAGTTTGATGAAAATCCAAGTTGATTTAAAAAACTTATTAAAAAAAATTTACTATCTGAATATAGTCCAAACTACCAATTCTAGTTCTTTTTACCTAGATTAATTTGATTCTTAAATTCGAAAGCAATAAATTAAACTAATAACAACCGGTGATTCAATAAGATTAATTTATCACTAAATTAGCTGTATAGTTTGATGAAAATCCAAGTTGATTGAAAAAAATTATTAAAAAATTTAAAGTGTACTATCTGAATTTTGTCCATATTTGCAAATCCTAGCTTTTTTACGTAGATTAATTTAAATCTTAAATTTGATAGCAATACACCAAACTAAATAATGACCGGAGATTCAGTAAGCTTAGTATATATCTAAGAGAGTTGCTTAGTTTGATGAAAATCCAAGTTGATTTGAAAAAACTATTAAAAAAATTAAAGTGTACTATCTCTATTTTGTCCGAAATTGCAAATCCTAGCTTTTTTTACCTAGATTAATTTAATTCTTAGATTTGACAGCGATACACAAACTACATAATGACCGGAGATTAAGTAAGTTTCATATGTATCTAAGACAGCTGCATAAATCCAAGTTGATTTGAAAAAGTTATTTAAAAATTTAAATTGTACTATCTCTATTTTGACAAAAAAAAAAATAAAATTGTACTATCTCTATTTTGACAAAATGTCCTGTACCAAGTCAGGAATATGGCCATTGTTATATTATAGTTCGTTTCTGTGTGTGTTACATTTTAACGTTATGTTTCCGTTGTGTCGTTTGTTTTACTCTTTTTTTTTAGTGTGAATTCACATTACTATAAGACGTGTCACGGTACTTATCTATCCCAAATTCATGCATTTGATTTTGATGTTATATTTGTTATTCTCAAAGGATTTTGTCTCATGCTTAGTCCGCTTCTGTGTGTGTTACATTTTAATGTTGTGTCTTTGTTCTCCTCTTATATTTAATGCGTTTTAGTTTGTTACCCCGATTTTGTTTTTTATCCATTGATTTATGAGTTTTGAACAGCGGTATACTACTGTTGCTTTGCTTTTATTTGTCCGAAATTCCAATTAATTTAATTCTTAAATTTGACAGCAATACACCAAACTACATAATGACCGGGGATTCATTAAGCTTAATATATATCTAAGATAGCTGCATAGTTTGATGAAAATCCAAGTTGATTTGAAAAAAAAATGTAAAAAAGATTAAAGATGCTTGTCTGAATTTAATTATTTTTATTTTTATGTTTATACTGTAATAATCCAAAAAGTTACGTTTGATTATAGGCGAATTTATTATATCTATAATACTAAATGGTATATGTAGTCTTTTATACTTTTTTACACACTAGCTCTTTATATTACACCTATAGTTTGCACTGAATGATTTTTTTAGCAGATATTATACCATGTATTTTAAAGATAATACTTTATTGGAATATTTAATTTATCTAATAAAATGTTGAAATCAATGATGAGGACCAAGTAATGACGAGATGTATGTTAGGTCGTTTGAAGTTGTTACAGTTCATGAAATAGTTTATAAATAATATATTTGCATTATCACTTAATGATAATTTTCATCATATATTTCATCATATATTATATATACCATGTACATGATGTATTTTAAAGATAATTAAAACTGGAATATTTAATTTAACTGATAAATTATTAATTAATAGATGTTGAAAATCAATGAAAGTTATGACGACATGTATGTAGTTTGTAAATAATATATCATGACGGCACGTTTTATATTTCGACCAAAATGTAGTTAGTACACCATGGAAAACATTTTGATGTATATGTAATAATTCCTTGAACGGAAAAAAATTATCTAGACATACAGGAATATATTGATTTGGAATTATTCAAAAAGTCTCTGTATTAACAAATTGCAAGCTAATATTACTTTATTAAAAAATGTTGGTTATTATAAAAACCAAATGTTTCATGAATAAATGAGTCGTAGTGCTTCTGGGAATATCATATCATTTAACACGATGATTTGCAAATGAACATGCGACATATCTGTTAGAGATCTCGTCAATGAAATAGAAAAGTTTGTTTAAAATTATTAATAGTTTAATAAAACCAATTTTCAAATTGTGAAAATATTTAACAAAGCATCTGCTTTGTCGCTTTGAATTTCAAGTTAAGGTGTTTTCAAAATAAAATCGCATGAGGCATTTTGTAAAATGGTTTTTATACGCCCGTCAAAATTTTGACGGAACGTATTATGTTATACAAATCTCCGGTGTCCGTCCGTCTGTCCGTCTATACGTCTGTCCGTCTGTCCGGCGTAAACATGTCGCACCGTTACTTAAGAACGACTTATCCAAATTTCATGAAACTTATTATAGTTTTTTCTTATGATGGTCAAATGACCTGTATACTTTTTGGTGAAAATAAGATTAAAACTTTTTTTTAAAAAAAGGTACGGCACTTTGTAACTAAAACAGGGGGGGGGTTCACATGTCGCACCGTATATGTAAACCGATTTTTGATTATTGCTTAAAACTTTACACAATTCTTAGTTATATTAATCTAAAGATCTGTATACTTTTTGGTGATGATTCAAAATATCATGTTTGAGTTATTGAGTATTTTGTAAAAAAGGGGGAGGGGTTTTTACATGTCGCGCCGTATCTCAACAACGATGTATGATTACTGCTTAAAACTTCACACACTTCTTTGTTATATTAATCTAAACATCTATATACTTTTTGGTGGTGATTCAAAATTTTATTTTTCAGTTATTTAGTATTTTGTAAAAAAAGGGGGAAGGTTTTTTTACATGTCGCGCCGTATCTCAAAAACTATTTATAATTATTGCTTAAAACTTTATGCACTTCATTGTTATATTAAAAAGGTCTGTATACTTTTTGGTTTTTGAAGAAAAAAAAGAGGGGGGGGGTTTCATATGTCCCTCCGTATCTCAAAAACAATATATGGTTATTGCTCAAAACTTTCTCAGGAATTATTTATGATTATTACATAAAACTTTCACACAAGACGACGGGCGTATCATGCGCTCATGACGCAGCTGTTTATTAATTAGGTCTTTCCACTTTTCTAAGGAAAGACCTATTGGTTTTCTTTTTCTTTTTTTTTTCTTCCGCCAAATTTTTTTTCTTTGCTGATTTTTTGTTTGCAAGAAGTTGCTTAGATATTTGGAATATGAAATCCATATGAGAATTATTTCCCCTTTTGTATTTCATATTTTGAAATGTATTTTTAACTGGAAACCATAAGTGATAGAGGCCTAGGGTCTTTAGATTTGAGGTTCTTGGTCCCAAAAATTGAAAATGATGTCTAGGTCAAAGGTAAAGGTCATGTTCAAAATTTAGATTTCTGCTTGTTATCTCTTATTATCAGAAATCATGTAAGATATTGACAAGATATTTTCACACAATTGTTAGTTGCGACTTCTCGTAACACATTAATTTTAGATGTAAGGGTACTTAGACATTTGATGCAAGTTTCCGCCCCCTTTTATATCTAATATTAGTCGTATGGAAATACAACTTAATAACAATATAAAGGAGAGGCCTAGAGTCTTTTGATTGTAGGTCCTTGGTTTATGACCTTGAAACTGAGCTCAAGGTCCCAAGAATAGATTACCTTAGTCGTATTTGGTACAACATTTTGGAATTTTGGGTTCTCAATGCTCTTCAACTAACTTGTTTGGGTTTATAATTATTTTGATCTGAGCGCCGCTGATGAGTCTTATGTAGACGAAACGCGAGTCTGGCGTATTAAATTATAATCCCGGTACCTTTGATAACTACGTACACTGCAAATAGATGGAACCTTCAACATGCATGCATTACTATTTACTTGTTCAAGGAACTGCTGTGTTATTTGAGTAAGAATCACCTGGATTGTATGGCAGTGCAAAGTTTTTACAAACTTTATAGATATATATATATATATATATATATATGTGTGTGTGGATATATGAGCATCTCACTTCTTCACGTGTGTGAAGAGTATAAAGAAATAGCGTATAAGTTAAATAAGTGGGAAAAGTATATTTAATATTTTACTTCCCAAAACTTAAGTTATGATGTAGAAATCGAAAAGTGGACGAAAGAATTAAAAAAACACACAAGTCAGATAGGTCAAGTTTAGGAATAAATTACTGTATGAACCATAGGAAATATAGTGTGGTATTTTAATCAAGACTCTTCCATTGGAACTGACACATACTGACACTGGTGATTTAAAAACTGATAGACATATATGTATTGTGATTGTTATGACAATTGTGAGTTGTGCCTATGTAATCCTCGGTATGTTGACAGTTATCTCTCACTTTGTCATCTCTTAGCTGATTTCAACATCTCCGTTACATTATTGCTTGCTAACACGCTTCTTGAGTCTCTTTCGACATATCCCTGGACATAAGTATTATTTTTTTTAAATCTTCTTTCAGTTTATGCATATGAATCGCAGCCACATCATCCCTCTTTTTCCTAAATTGTACATGTTGAATAACAAACTGATATATAGTGAAGACCCTGTCGTCACATTAATTAATGGAATAATTGGAAAAAGGACGATGTTTGTTTCGCTAGGGTTTGGTGTCTGGTTTGCAGTCAATCATTGGCACCAGCAGCTTTTTTTTCTGATTGTTTACAAAGTCTTGAATTGTTTTTTTCTCTGCCAAAAGAGGGGCAAAAGTTACTCATAGATCGAAAATAAACTGGCAATGCCATTAAAAAAGTGGATAAAAAAGAGAAAAAGACAAAAGACAAATAATATTACTCAAGACACTGCATAGAAAACTCAAGATTAAGCAATCCTCAGAATGTTTTCCACTTTTTGTGAAATTGAAGCCAGTGATCAAGCCTGAAAATATTATTAATTCAACCATGAGGTAAAAACGCCAAATTTTCTAGTATATATTCGTTATCTATAAATTCGATTAAATCGCAAGCATATGCTTCAAAGGATGTCAAAACGACAAATGTTACTTCTTCTATAAAGGGCTGCTAATATTACAAAATGGCATTTATCTTGAACCTTCAAAATTTTCCGCATTTATGACATAGCATATGCAGAAGCTGCCTTGATCTTTTCACATTCATCGACCCTCATATTGCTTATCTTACTACAGCATATAACAGAACTATTTTCTACACTGAAATACACCTGAGTATTGCTATTTTTTTTCTTTCTTTGAAATTAGCGGAAATTTTTGCGTTGCTTTACATCATCGAGGCTACAGTTTTTCAACCAATTGGGGAATGTTTAGTTTGGGCATACATATGATATACATCTATTTTAACAGCAGGTTTTGACATATTGAAATCGAAATTATAAAAAAATAGAATTCAGTTAGTAGATACAAAACAGAAAATGATGAACACTTGATCATTTTTAGCAAAAGATAAATTGGATCGGGGGTCTGTGTATTCACATCATTTGTACAACTCTCCTTATTCTTGGGAAGCGTGTGATTTACATACAAGCTTGCGTTGCTTTACATCGACGCCACACTAGTTCAATTAATCGGCTCATGTTTATTTAGATTTGTGAATTTTATGGATTACCTCAGTAGTTCCACCAATCGTCAAATTGGGAATATCTATTTTTAAAGCAGTTTGGTGAACACTTAAATAGGAATTATAGAAAATTGTAATCTTGTTAGTAAATACAAAACAGAACATGATGAACACCTTTAGCAAAAGATAAATTAGATCGAGGTTCTGTGTTTTCATATTATTTGTAAAACATTCCTTACTCGTGGTAAAATTTGTATTTTCTGTGACCTAATCGGTTTCGCGAAAATTAATATTTTTATATATAGTAAAGTAGAAAAAACAATTCCAGCGCTGAAACATTGTTTATAATTTTTTATGTTTCTTATTTTTTGAAAATAAGTATCTGGCTATAAAATAAATATTGTGTATTTACAAAGTCGGACAGATAAGTTAAAAAAAAACATGGTCAACCGAAGCGAACGCGAGGTTTAATTAACATCATAGGTGTGACCAGGTGACTTGCATTTATTAAGTGTTTGGTTTAGAGTAAAACAAAATAATTAAATGCATGACCATTGTCTTATTTAGATTATCCTGATAATGTGTAGACTATTGTTTAGGAAAATGGAAGATAATAATGATAGATTAAACCATATATAACTTGTCTTTCCAAAGCTACATTCAAAAAATTTGGTTTTACATAAAAAAATAAAATAAAATAGGGATAAACTACATGTAAAAAGTACTGTGGGAACGTGTTTACAAGAATCGTAAGTAAGGGTCAATCTCTCCGTCATCGGAGCGGATTCAATACGCTTAGCATAACAGCACGCTTAACTTCCTTCACACGGACAACGTTCGATGCGTGACAGATTTTGTTCAAAGCAAACACAGTTTTTTGAGCACACAGATTTATAATTGCTGGTACAAAGTAAATCTTGTAGGTAATCAGATGACATATTTCTCTTTGAACATATTAGAGTTAATCCATTTGTGTCTTTCTAACCGGAGTCTAAAGGAGACTGCTTTGGTGGCTGTGCAATATTTGAAGAAGTCCAAATAGTGGTCTGAAGTGAAGCTCACAGGTCATTTTGACGGATAGTTGATTCGCATGGGGGCAGTTCGGCTAAGCTAGTAACTTTGTATTTAGCTTTCTTTACACGGAATTTAATTAAATCACTGTGGTCAAATTTAGCTTTCTGTTTTCTGGTCATAGAGCCTTGCAACACATGTCCGGCTGACATCAACAGATTTATCAATGCGACCGCTTGAAAGATGGTCAAAATCAACAAAGTCTCGAATATTGTCCATTAAAATTTGTAAACATTTTTTTCTCACGATTCCTTACAATGTGAAGTGGGATCACAACCGGTGAAAGCATGAACAGCAGGTAAAACTTACCCATGACAGGGTTCAGCACGATTCATGTACAGGAAGGAATCTACGACCATCTTTATTGCTGGTAATTGTTTCTGTTTGAAACAACAGTTCCTGGGTGTTTTCCATAGATGGAAAGAAATAAACACTAAGAAATATAATATCTTTATCTGGAGACTTTATAATAATTTGACCCTTCTTGATTTGTAGGGCTTGTTTATTTGTGTTGACGTTCAAGAATTCCTTCCAGTCTGTTATGGATCTTTTAACTGAAAAAACTTTTGGCACGAATTTACTCCAGTTCGTCGGTCTCTTTCGGCATATTCTATTGAATGTTTGATGTCGTATATATCAAAGACTGTAGCAGCATTGGTAAGGCATGATTCCTGACTTTGAATGACACGCAGAGCAAGTCACCGAATTTTCTCAATGTCTTAACATGCAATGACTGGACTAAGGCCATTCCGTCCCTGATAAGTACGGTAGAAGATCGATCGTATGGTGCCAACTGATGCTTTGTTGCAGCTTCTGATTCTATTTGATGGCAAAGATCAGACTCACATGTTTGTCGTATAGTGCCGTCTTCGTTGAAAAGAGAGGTACACGTAGGAGCAAGTCCGATTGGGAAGGATAGAACCTTGTTATATCGTCACGACACCCCGAAAGAATTAGAACACGACTGACTACTAATTCTTGACTTCTAGGTACACTAAGAACTTTTCCTGACCTACAGTTGATTTTAGACTTTTTCGTTAAGTCTTCAAAGGTTTTAATTTTCGATCTAGGTATTTGACCATAGAAGTAACTGTTGTTACCTTCTGCTGACAACGCACCATTGACAAACGATTTTACCATTTTCATATCATCATCAAATGCTTTTGACAGTAATGATTCAATTTCCTTAGGCGCATGCATGCCAGTTGAGATGTTAATGAGTGCTTTAGGATGAGGTTTAAAAACAAAAGGATTTGTAATTTGGTGCTAAATATGTTCTATAACAAGTTTGCCAGCTCTTTGTCTCGCCATTATGCTGTTGGGCCAGTGTTCGCATGATGGAGAGGGTTCTTCGGGAGCAAAAACATCCAGATCAGGATCTCATTATTTCACTTAACTCTGCGAGCACGTGACGGATGAGGGACCAGCGAATAAATGCAGACTTTTGTCTTGAAACCCCAGCTATACCACCACGGCCTTTTAAATCTTTAATAACTGTCACCATGTCGCTCCATGCCCCATTAAATTTGACTGACTTCTGGCGAATGGCAAACTGTCCAGATGAAAATATCGGTTGATATTAAGTTAAGCATATCTAAAATATATACAGGTAACCATCTCGAACTTACTCTGTTTGCAACAAACATGTATGATATTATTGAAGCAATCGAGGTAAAATGCACATCCCAGAACTCTGTCGTTCCGTCCTGACGTTCTGAATCATGATTTCTACAGCGCGTAAACACATATCCCAATACTTGAATGTTGGTGGTGACTAGTTTAAATATACTTTATTGTTCAAAAAAGACAAATAGATTAGACACACGTTTTTCAACTAAGTAACGTCTTCTCGCGTGTAAAGCGTAGACCATATTCCAATACTTGAATATTGGTGACGATTGACATCCCCACTGTCTGAAGTCTTCAAGACTTCAGAATAACGACAACCAGAGCTTCGTTTACAGATTTGTAATTGTCCGGTCACGTTTGAAACGTTTTGAACGTTTCAGACTACCTCAGACAGTAATGACAATAATTTATCATGAAACGAAGTCATTAAGTCATTGTCTCTGCGCCAGTTAAAGAATGCGGAAAAACACAAAGCGACCAATGCCCATACACAACATTCATTGCTATTACAACACGGTTGAACTGTTTCCCACACATCATATGATCAACGGGCCCTGCTGCATAAACAGAAGAGTCAACTAATTAATCCTACAGACCGTCATCCCCCTAAAGTTTCCCAATATACGCAATGATGCACGAAAGAGTATGAAAGCCACATAAACAAAGAATGTGCGATTTAAATGTTTCTCACATTGCCTATTCCAACTGTTCCGCAATTACGTACAGCTGTCAGTCGAATGTTTGAATCGAATAGCTGATTGACTTTGTCATATCTGAAACGTTAACATCGTTTCATAGTCGTATAAATTGTTGACCTATCACTTGTTTTACGTGTACTTTCGGAGCATAAGACACCGGTCCACAGAAAATTCAGGTCTGAGTTCAGAAAGAGTGTTAATATATCCTGTCTAAAATGGAATAACTTGGTGGTCAAACTTTTCTTACTGAACAGGAATGTTACTAATATCTCTTGACTCAGAGCGCAAAAAAACACCAATGAATCTCAGATGTGTTTCCGATTTTTTCAGCACATTTCGAAATGCTGTTGAAAGTATTCGGAACACGAACAGGAACTCCTCTTATCTTTGGTTTAATAAAAGGTAGAACAACCGTCAAAGATAATCATGCACTGTCAGTCAACTGAAACGTTCTGACTAGACCTCTTTTTACCTTAATCTAACGCAAATCCGAAACAATTGTAGACTTACAAACCTGAAAGACGGCTCGTGCCATTGAATGAAACGTGTCCTTACAATCAATTGTCTTCGTATTGAGGTCTATATTGTCGGCACCTTCTTGTATCAAGCACCCCTTTGATGTTTTGAAACAATGCCGTCATTAATATAAGTACCATCTTAAATAGGTCAACCTCATGCATGGCAAAGGTTGTCAGGTATCGTCTTCCCTCTGCATAGGAAGCACAAAAGTCATGCAAATACAAAGTTTCTATTAATGTTCGTGACCCATTCTCATGATATAACTGCACGGTCAGGCAAAATGGAATGGGATGAATGCTGATTTTGGTACAGAAACGATAGATTCTGTAATAGCCATACATTTACGAAATTTATCTTTAGGGACAACATACGGTTCAAAAGCGACTGTGTTTGATTTTTCATCAATCAACCAACAAATGACCTTAGCAAGGCTTCATTGGCACTATGATAGTCATCAAAGTAAATAGTGAGGTTTTTGATATCACGCCTTAGACCGATAGCGGCAGAGTAAAGGAATTGGTCCTCATTTAATGTATTTTTAATCTGCAGACACATCATGATGTAATTCTCGAAGTTTAAAATAGGCTCTAACTTTCCTGTAGCAGATATGGCTTCCCCTATAGTAAGGTCAGAGCTAAACACTCTTTTTGACATCCATTGTCCCCGCTGTGTCAGAATTTTAATTGAGCTGCCATAATAACTAATTTATTTGTTCTAACGTTTGGCAAATTGGTATGTTTAGACGACATTTTATTGGTAAAACCGTCGGTATATGTCGAGGATGTGCGACATAAGAAATGCCTTTTTGTGTAAGAACAGATCATCATTAACTATTGTTATTAATGACTTGAAGAAAAAGCAAGTTTATATTCTGATTCTTCAGTAACTGTTTTACCTGATCGCACAGGAGTTGACGGCTTTCCAAAACCGAAGATAACAAAATAGAGGCTAACACATCTAAGTCCTTTATTACTTACCAGTTGAAAACAGAGGTAAAGGATTTTATGTCTAATTGCGAAAGAAGAAACCTTGGTAGCTTAGGTTTACTAGAGAGAAAAAAAAAAAAAGACTACACCAGTCTGTTTTTGTAAGTCAAAAAATGGGGTCGAACACCATACCCGGCCCTTACGTCAGAGTAAAACGTAAAAAAAATCGTTTATAAACGATAATACTTTTATCCGTTCTACTTATAGTTGAAAAGGGAAACTAAGAAGTTAAGGTTTACTTGACAAAAAAGAATCCAGGGTATTGTTCGGCTTACTTTTTTCAGGTCCAAAGTTGGGGTTGGACACCCTACCCCACCCTTACGGAAATGTAAATAAAAATTGTCTACGGCAACACTTTTTTCGCCAATAGGTGCAATGTCAAGCTGAATAGCTAAGGTCAACTTGAGAAAAAATCCGGGGTGTTGTGCGGCTTAGATTTTTTAGAAAATTTGGTCCAAAGTTGGGGTCGGACACCCTACCCCACCCTTATGGAAACGTTAAAAAAAATGTTCTACGGCAATATTTTTTTCGCCACTATGTGCAATGTCAAGATGAATAGCTAAGGTCTTTTTGAGAAAAAATCCAGGGTGTAGCTCGGCTTAGTTTTTTTTAATCAGGTCCAAAGTTGGGGTCTGACACCCTACCCCACCCTTACGGAAATGTTAATAAAAAATGTTCTACGGCAATATTTTTTTCGCCACTATGTGCAATGTCAAGATGAATAGCTAAGGTCTTTTTGAGAAAAAATCCAGGGTGTAGCTCGGCTTAGTTTTTTTTAATCAGGTCCAAAGTTGGGGTCGGACACCCAACCCCACCCTTACGGAAATGTTAATAAAAAATTGTCTACGGCAACACTTTTTTCGCCAATAGGTGCAATGTCAAGCTGAATAGCTAAGGTCAACTTGAGAAAAAATCCGGGGTGTTGTGCGGCTTAGATTTTTTAGAAAATTTGGTCCAAAGTTGGGGTCGGACACCCTACCCCACCCTTATGGAAACGTTAAAAAAAATGTTCTACGGCAATATTTTTTTCGCCACTATGTGCAATGTCAAGATGAATAGCTAAGGTCTTTTTGAGAAAAAATCCAGGGTGTAGCTCGGCTTAGTTTTTTTTAATCAGGTCCAAAGTTGGGGTCTGACACCCTACCCCACCCTTACGGAAATGTTAATAAAAAATGTTCTACGGCAATACTTTTTTTCGCCACTAGGTGCAATGTCAAGCTGAATAGCTAAGGTCTACTTGAGAAAAAATCCAGGGTGTTGTTCGGCTTACTTTTCTTATAATCAGGTCCAAAGTTGGGGTTGGACACCCGACCCCACCCTTACGGAAATGTTAATAAAAAATGTTCTACGGTAATACTTTTTTCGCCACTAGGTGCAATGTCAAGCTGAATAGCTAAGGTCTACTTGAGATAAAATTCAGGGTGTCGTTCGGCTTACTTTTTTTTAATCAAGTCCAAAGTTGGGGTTGGACACCCTACCCCACCCTTACGGAAATGTAAATAAAAAAATGTTCTACGACAATTTGTTTTTCGCCACTAGGTGCATTGTCAAGCTGAATAGCTAAGGTCTACTTGAGAAAAAATCCAGGGTGTTGTTCGGCTTACTTCTTTTTTTAATCAGGTCCAAAGTTGGGATCAGACACCTTACCCCACCCTTACGGAAATGTTAATAAAAAATGTTCTACGGCAATACCTTTTTTGGCAATAGGTGCAATGTCAAGCTGAATAGCTAAGGTCTACTTGAGATAAAATCTAGGGTGTGGTTCGGCTTACTTTTCTTATAATCATGTCTAAAGTTGGGGTTAGACACCCTACCCCACCCTTACGGAAATGTTAATAAAAAATATTTTACGTCAATACTTTTTTCGCCACTAGGTGCAATGTCAAGCCGAATAACTAAGGTCAACTTGAGAAAAAATCCAGGGTGTCGTTCGGCTTACTTTTTTTTTGATCAAGTCCAAAGTTGGGGTTGGACATCCTACCCCATCCTTACGGAAATGTTAATAAATAATGTTCTACGGCAATACTTTTTTCGAAACTAGGTGCAATGTCAAGCTGAATAGCTAAGGTATACTTGAGAAAAAATCCGGGGTGTGTTTGGGCTTAGTTTTTTTTAATCAGGTCCAAAGTTGGGGTCAGACACCCTACCCCACCCTTATGGAAACGTTAAAAAAAATGTTCTACGGCAATATTTTTTTCGCCACTATGTGCAATGTCAAGATGAATAGCTAAGGTCTTTTTGAGAAAAAATCCAGGGTGTAGCTCGGCTTAGTTTTTTTTAATCAGGTCCAAAGTTGGGGTCGGACACCCTACCCCACCCTTACGGAAATGTTAATAAAAAATGTTCTACGGCAATACTTTTTTTCGCCACTAGGTGCAATGTCAAGCTGAATAGCTAAGGTCTACTTGAGAAAAAATCCAGGGTGTTGTTCGGCTTACTTTTCTTATAATCAGGTCCAAAGTTGGGGTTGGACACCCGACCCCACCCTTACGGAAATGTTAATAAAAAATGTTCTACGGTAAAACTTTTTTCGCCACTAGGTGCAATGTCAAGCTGAATAGCTAAGGTCTACTTGAGATAAAATTCAGGGTGTCGTTCGGCTTACTTTTTTTTAATCAAGTCCAAAGTTGGGGTTGGACACCCTACCCCACCCTTACGGAAATGTAAATAAAAAAATGTTCTACGACAATTTGTTTTTCGCCACTAGGTGCAATGTCAAGCTGAATAGCTAAGGTCAACTTTAGAAAAAATCCAGGGTGTTGTTCGGCTTACTTCTTTTTTTAATCAGGTCCAAAGTTGGGGTCAGACACCTTACCCCACCCTTACGGAAATGTTAATAAAAAATGTTCTACGGCAATACCTTTTTCGGCAATAGGTGCAATGTCAAGCTGAATAGCTAAGGTCTACTTGAGATAAAATCTAGGGTGTGGTTCGGCTTACTTTTCTTATAATCATGTCTAAAGTTGGGGTTAGACACCCTACCCCACCCTTACGGAAATGTTAATAAAAAATATTTTACGTCAATACTTTTTTCGCCACTAGGTGCAATGTCAAGCCGAATAACTAAGGTCAACTTGAGAAAAAATCCAGGGTGTCGTTCGGCTTACTTTTTTTTTGATCAAGTCCAAAGTTGGGGTTGGACATCCTACCCCATCCTTACGGAAATGTTAATAAATAATGTTCTACGGCAATACTTTTTTCGAAACTAGGTGCAATGTCAAGCTGAATAGCTAAGGTCTACTTGAGATAAAATCTAGGGTGTGGTTCGGCTTACTTTTCTTATAATCATGTCTAAAGTTGGGGTTAGACACCCTACCCCACCCTTACGGAAATGTTAATAAAAAATATTTTACGTCAATACTTTTTTCGCCACTAGGTGCAATGTCAAGCTGAATAACTAAGGTCAACTTAAGAAAAAATCCAGGGTGTCGTTCGGCTTACTTTTTTTTTGATCAAGTCCAATATTGGGGTTGGACATCCTACCCCACCCTTACGGAAATGTTAATAAATAATGTTCTACGGCAATACTTTTTTCGAAACTAGGTGCAATGTCAAGCTGAATAGCTAAGGTATACTTGAGAAAAAATCCGGGGTGTGGTTCGGCTTAGTTTTTTTTAAAATTTGGTCCAAAGTTGGGGTCGGACACCCCACCCCACCCTTACAGAAATGTTAATAAAAAATGTTCTAGGCAATACTTTTTTCGGCACTAGGTGCAATGGGAAGCTGAATACCCAAGGTCTACTTGACAAAAAATCCAGGGTGTTGTTCGGCTTTTTTTTTAAAATCAGGTCCAAAGTTGGGGTCGGACACCCTACCCCACCCTTACGGAAATGTTGATAAAAAATGTTCTACGGCAAAACTTTTTTCGCCACTAGGTGCAATGTCAAGCTGAATAGCTAAGGTCTAATTGAAAAAAAATCCAGGGTGTTGTTCGGCTTATTATTTTTTTTTTAAATTTGGTCCAAATTTGGGGTTCGACACCCTACCCCACTCTTACGGAAATGTTAATAAAAAAACCTAGTAAATCTGCTACACTGGAAGATGTTATCGACAAAATCAAATCGGATGTTGTTCATCTAGCTAGCAACAAGTACTCGTCATTATATAACACCTCCCCCAACGAGAAAAAAACCATACAATCGCTTAGAAAACGAGATGATATTGTGATAAAACCAGCAGACAAGGGCAGCGCTGTTGTGATAATGGACAAAGCTAACTACATCGTGGAAGCAGTGCGTCAGCTCTCTGATGAGAGATTTTATAAGAAACTAGACTATGACCCTACTTCCGAGTTTAGCTCCAAAATTATCACTGCGTTACAAACCATGTACAATGACGGTCACATAGATGAGGATACAATTGGTTATTTAAAGCCAGAGAATGCCAAGCCTGGTCGATTGTATCTTCTTCCCAAAATACACAAGGTTAACAACCCTGGTAGACCCATTGTATCCGCAAACGGCCATTCGACTGAAAAAATCTCGGAATTCGTCGATTTTTCATTTAAGATCTCATGTAGAAAATATTCCTTCCCACATTCAAGACACTACAGATTATCTTCGTAAAATGGAATCCATGAACCCTTTTCCTCCGGAAACCCTCCTTGTCACTTTAGATGTCACCTCATTGTATACCAACATACCTCATGATGACGGCATACAATCTTGTAAGGAAATATGGGACTCGCGCAACATTTTAGAACCACCTACTGAACGTTTAGTCCAGCTGCTTACTCTGGTCCTGAAATGCAACAATTTCGCCTTTAATGGTGATCATTACCTTCAAATAAACGGGACAGCGATGGGGACGAAAATGGCACCGTCTTACGCCAATATTTTCATGGGCAAATTAGAAAAAAACAAATTATTGCAGCATCTTTATCCAAACCTTTGTCTTGGTTCCGTTTCATTGATGATATTGACATGAAATGGATTGAATCCCAACAAAAACTGGATGATTTCATCAGACATGCAAACAACGCCCACCATTCAATTAAATTTACGCATGAAATTTCCGACGGGGTCATATCAACAGACCTCTACTGTAAACCCACAGATAAACATCAGTACCTTTCTCCCCAAAGCTGTCACCCCAAACACTGTACAAAAAGTATCCCGTACAGTCAAGCTCTCAGAGTCAAGCGGATTTGCTCCTCTGAGGAGGCTGTCACGAAACGGTAACAGGAACTTCGCGGATTTTTGACAAAACGAGGTTATAAGAAATTGGACATAGATAA
Organism: Mytilus galloprovincialis; assembly: GCF_965363235.1. NCBI lineage: Eukaryota > Metazoa > Mollusca > Bivalvia > Mytilida > Mytilidae > Mytilus > Mytilus galloprovincialis. Next base: position 10,254,675 of record NC_134842.1, read on the forward strand.
GGGGTTTGCGCGCGCTAACAATAACAGCCGCAATGACCTCTTACAGTACAAACAGAAGAGGCGCAGCAAAATAGTCCCGTTTGTTCTAACATACAATCCAGCCTTTACTAACCTTTCACGTTTGATCCGTGCCAATTGGCAAACTATTGCCAAACACCCTAAATTATCCAAGATCTTTCCCAATCCTCCTGTCTTAGCTTTTCGGAGACCAGCAAGTTTCAAAGACTTATTTGTTAGAGCTGACGTCTCCTCAGATAAAAGTTGTTCAATTGCAGGATGGTGCAAGTCATGTGGTAACAGACGTTGTCTGACTTGTCAACAAATACTTAATACTCAAACATTTACTTGCTACTCGACTGGGTCTGTGTACACTATATTTTGCAATGTAACTTGCAAAACCCAGAGTGTTGTATACCTCCTTCAGTGTCGATGTGGCATGCAGTATGTTGGCGAGACAGAGCAGCCATTCAACAAACGCATGAATGGTCATCGAAGTGACTACACTTGCAAGCCCGACCTACCCGTAAGTCGTCATTTGAGATCACCTGGGCACACACAAGCTGATCTCAAAAACCTTGCCATCACAATCATAGACCACAACGAGGGTTGGTCGAAGGTCGACAGAGTCGCTCGGGAAAGATTTTGGATAAGAAAGTTACGGACAGTTTCCCCAGAGGGCATAAATGAAAAAACATAGAATGAGTCCCTCATTTTCCTGTCTTCACTTATTTCCAGTTACTCCGGCTTTACAGTTCGAAATTCTTTTTAAAATACCACTTTAAATTACAGGGCTTCATTCATTCGGGATGGATGTTTAAGTGGTTCATTCCCTCTATTCCCACTTTTTATAAATCTGGTAAGAAAAGGTAAAATTTCATGTGGGAGTAGGAGGAAAACTTGTGCAAAATAAAGGCAACAGTAGTATACCGCTGTTCAAACTCATAAATCATGGACAAAAAACAAAATCGGGGTAACAAACTAAAACTGAGGGAACCGCATAAATATAAGAGGAGAACAACGACACAACACTACAATGTAACTAACACACACAGAAACGGACCAAGCATCAGACAAAATCCCACGAGAATAACAAATATAACATCAAAACCAAATACATGAATTTGGGATAGACAAGTACCGTGACGCGTCTTATCGCAATGTCAATTTACACTAAAAAATAAGAGAAAACAAACGACGCAACGTTAAATTATAACACACACAGAAACGAACTATAATATAATAATGGCCATATTCCTGACATGGTACAGGACATTTTTAAAGGAAAAAATGGTGGGTTGAACCTGGTTTTGTGGCATGCCAAACCTCGCACTTTAATGGCAATATTAAATATAACAAAGAAATGACAACATAATATTACAGGACTACAATACAAATAAATAGGAAAACGTATTAGACAAAGAAACACATGATTAATGAATAACAAAAAGCATCAGGTTTAAAATTTAATACGCCAAAAACGCGCCTCGTCCACACAAGACTCACCAGTGACGCCCAGATATAAAAGATCGAAAGCGAAAAAAAGTACAAAGTTGTACAGCACTGAAGATCAAAAGTTGAAAAAGGTTGTGTCAAATACGGCTAAGTTTTTATGCTTGGGATAAGAACATCCTTATTATTTAGAACAATTAATGCTATCAAATGAATATAACAGATATACATAATGAAACTGAAGTATTAACTCATTAAATAAAACAAACACGAATACATAATGAATGACCAACACAGAATAGACACACCAGACTCAGTCCAGGCCTCAACGCAGTAAATTAGAAAAATGACGTCACATACAATGGTGAAAATGCATTAAAAATTACGTCACATACGATGGTGAAAAGGCATTAAAAATTACGTCACATTTTTAAGGATTATACTGTACAAACATTTTTTTAATCAACTGTTAATTGACCGGTGTTTTTTTATTCTGATGAGAACAGGTAATCAGTTATTTTCGCATCTGTATGAATTCTGTTTTTATTTTAAACAAAATAAATATGAAAGAAATTAATTTAACAAACATAAGTAAATTACAAAATGTATTTTATTACTTTTATAACACAAATTGAACTGCAGATTCAAGCAAGCATAATATAAAACAAATTAAACAACAGCACTAAATCAAATCACACATTGTAGCAGAAGCATAAGACAATCACTGTATAAAAATTTATTAAAGTTAATCAATCTATTCCACTTAAAGAAGGTGGAAGGCTGCATCACCAAACCCTACTGTTGTGACTTCCTTAAGTTAGTCTAATCTGTTGTTGATTTCTACATACTTCTTTTTGGGGGCCACTCTCTTCCCACTGGCTGTATACTGGATCATGGTCAGGGTGTTTCAGAAGTTTAATTACATGCTTCTTCAGGTTGCTGTGTCATCCCTCTAGATGATTTGTTGTCCTTGCTCCTTGTGTTAAGTAGTGGTTCAAACGGTGACTGTTCTGTTCAACCAAGTATGTTGTTACATAGTCTGTACATTGTGTTCTTGAAAGATGGAAAAGTTGGAATGTTCTCTATAAGTTCTTGTGTATTGTCGTTCCAGTCGTCGGTTCTGAGTTTATCTAGTTCTTCCTGATTGCTCATGCTTTGAAGAAAAGTTTACATTTTTCACCCATGCCATTATTTTAAATCTTTGATTATTGCTCCAAGTATTTATATTTTTAGAGTATACTTTTATTCCATATCTTAAGATTATACTTGGTTATAATATTATTTATATTATGATTTATTAGTACAGCAGACATTTTAGGTTACAAATTCAAAAAATTAAAAATAAATCTGACCCCAATCTATTTATCATATATTTTTATTTTAATTTTAAGTATTTCTTTGATGATTTTTTTTTTACAAATAAACAAGGTGTTATACATAAACACGTAGCCACGTTCAATTATTTTACCTCATTAGATCAAACTAATTTTTCTAATCATTATTAGACTGCTATTCGTTTGGGAGGCTTAAATATGTAGTTTCTGTTGCAATTGCCCTACCGTTGTCAAATTTGAAATATTATTCAAACTTAGATCGGTTAGGACATTTTTGATTTTTTTGTTTGAGGACTGCCCTCAATGCAGTTATAACATCTAAACTGTCACAACCTTTGGAAATTTAAAATTGTACCAGTTCACATCGAAAATAACTATTTTCATTTGGCATATCTTTGCAATCTTTGCGCCGTGTTTGGAAATTTTAAAATTGTATCAGCGTCTGTGGTGTTCGCTTAAATTGTATACATTTCGAGATTTAAAAAAAGTTTCTCAGTTTGAATATTTTTACATGATTCATTTGACATCGTGCTATTATTGAAAAAGGATATCAGTTATCCGAAATATCTAATATTTGTTCATTTTATAGTTATTTAATGGTGATGTTGTACCCTTTTTGACTTGTTTTATATAATATTTTGTAGTGTACAGAATCCTATTACATGATCCATCGCCCTGTAAGATTGATCGTTGACTATTTATTCAGTCATTATATATATATATATATATATTCTTTTCAAATGTAACACCATGATTTATCGCAAAAAAAAGAATTGTGTTGCAATTAGTTTTCGAGTGTTAATTACATTGACTAGACTTTTAGTAACTCATGAATTTTATATCTTGAAGGCATATATGTGATCCGTCATGACATTTCCAGGCTTATGAAGGTAGAACGTAATTGTTAGAAAAATTATAAACATGATAAATATGTGAAGAAGAGATAAACACTTTCCTTGGCTTCTTTTTTGCGGACGCCGAACTATACATCATATATAAGATTTGAAGACGTTTTACTTTATCGTTTGAAGTGAAAAATATTTGAATTAATTTTAAATTGATACACACAAAAGAAAAAAAAAAATCTCTGCTCTATAGATTTTCTTTCATAAATGGAGTCTGTACGGGGCGCCGAATGGGACTCTGGTTTTGTACTCGAAATTCAATTTTGTACGGACAAAAGTAAGTTTTGTTCAACAAAAATGAGTTCAGTTTAACAAAATTTGTAGCATACTACAAATTTAAAATTTTGTATACTACAAATTTTAAATTTTGTCATAAAAAATTATCTTTCAGTGGACAAACGTTACTTTTGTCATGACAAAATTTATTTTTGTAACACAGACTTTACTTTTGTTACCTAATTTGAAAATTGGGCGACAAAAGTCAATTTTGTCTGCAAATTTGTTCAGTTTGGATTCTGTGAACTACTTTGCATACAAAATCGACTTTTGTGAGACAAAATTGACTTTTGTGAGACAAAATTGACATTTATGAGACAAAACTAACTTTTGTGAGACAAAATTGACAAAATTGAATTTTGTCTCTCAAAATTTAGTTTTGTCTCAAAAAGTAATTTTTGTCTCACAAAATTGAAGTTTGTCGTCACAAAATTGACTTTTGTGAGACAAAATTGACTTTTATGAGACAAAATTGACTTTTGTGAGACAAAATACAAAACTGAATTTTGTCTCAACAAAATTGAATTTTGTCTCACAAAATTGAATTTTGTCTCACAAAATTGAATTTTGCCTCACAAAAGTCAATTTTGTCTCACAAAAGTCAATTTTGTCTCACACAATTGACTTTTGTGTTTTAATTTCAATATCAGCTAACAAAAGTCAATTTTGTATGCAAATAAGTTTACATTTGCATACCTTTTTGACAAAATTTACTTTTGTCATGTCTACAAAAATGAATTTTGTCATGACAAAAATGAATTTATGAATTTTGTCATCACAAAATTGAAGTTCTCATAAAACAAATCTGTATTACATAGTTTTGTAAGACAAAACTGATTTTGTTCTGACAGAATTGAATTTTGTACAAAAAGCAAGAGTCCCATTCGGCGCCCCATAGTCTGAAATATAACCATAACAAATGTACCGTATCAAATGCATATAAGAGAACACCTACTTATAAACTGTTACGCGTCGCACATAATAAACACATGTCTTTAAATTAAGATTTGTTATACTATGTATAATAAATCTTGATTAAAAGGCATGCATAATAAATCTTAATTAAAAGAAGGAATTCTTAAAGCTTACTTTGACACATTTTAAACTAACTTCATTTCAGCAAGTTAAAATTACACTAGAACACACCCACGAAATCGCGAGCATATACAGCTTGTGAACTGTTGTAGGATGATTTTTTTTGTAAAAGATATTATGTATGGAGAATTTCATAAAAGTTATCAAAAGCCCTCTCCCTTTTTCCAAAGTCCGATATTTGTTTCTTTTCTGTTTAATTCAATTATTTTCGTGTTTCTGGCATCAAACCACAATTATTCTTCTCCTTTGCTACAATGCATCTTCTGGTAAAAGTCAAATTGAATTAAAAATTTGCACCGTTTCAAACATGCAAAAAATGTAACTGCTTATATATAGACCATTAATAGTCTAATAAAATATGCTTCTAGGACAACCCATTAGCGCTTTCTCTTTTGAGAGCTTTATTAACATGCTATATATATATAGATAGGTAGATAGGTAGGATATGAATCTTGTATAAATGACAAAGACCGACTAAGGCTAATTGACGGGTGGTCGGAGGAATTTAAAGAAATTCATATCCAGAAATCCCGAAATCGAAAAATATATTCCCGGCTCCCCCTAAGCATGACGGAATCAATATCCGGACTCCTTTTTTGTCGTTTTTCTCCAAAAATAACTCAATCTGAATAATCATAAGAATGGATGGCAAATTGCGACTATGCATGTTACATATAGAACACAGAGGCATGATGATTAATTTATCGTGGAAGGAAGAGAAGCGACACACAAAATGAGGTCTTCTCGTTTAATAGTATAGATGTTCTAAAATAGAGCTACAAAAAAATAAAATAAAAAATGCTCTGCTCTATAGATTTTCTTTCAAAAATATATCCACAATAAATGCACTGTATCAAATGCATACATGAGAACACCAAGACATACAAACTGTGTAAAAAAAGGAATTCTTAAAGCTTACTTTGACAAATTATAAACTAACATCGTTTCAACAAGTTTAAATTATATGTTCTAAAATAGAGCTAATATAAAAAGAAGATGTGGTATGATTGCCAATGAGACAACTATCCACAAAAGACCAAAATGACACAGAAATTAACAACTATAGGTCACCGTACGGCCTTCAACAATGAGCAAAGCTAAGAATTGTTTATATTGTACATATTGTAGTAAATTTAATTCTTAGAAGTGTTATTCGAATACGCTATTGAACATTACTAAGAGCTAATAAATACAATAATTTTGTGTTTTATAAATTAGTGCCTTCAATAAATAAAAGTCGTCATAGAACAGTCTCATTTTCATACCGTTATTCGAAATGACTCGTTTCATTGCTATTACAACAAATATGTCATAAAACATGACAGAGTTTTGTTTCGGAATATTATATAGATAAATATACAAAGAGCAAATTTTAGACAATGTACCCTCCTAAGCCTGGAAGTGGCTAGTCACATATATTATAGTTAACGGCGTTTTTTTTCACAATGATGTTCTACCACCATAAGCCTGGATATGTCGTGGCTGGTCATATATATGTCTACTGTTTATCATTATCAAAACAACACTTTCATTCTCAACATGCAAGTACAAAAGGAGTGACCAATGAGACATTATATAACACTGTGATAATCCGGGTTTAATTTATTTCTAATTTTAATGCACACACAGGGTTAAATTCAGTCGTCTGGATCAAATCAATTAAACCATTTCTCTTATAGTATATTATTGTATGGTAATTGAATCAACAAACGGACATTTAATCGACATGTAAAAGCAACAGCTAACTACAGGTATGTTAAATTTCAGTAAAACATTTATGGAGTTCGGATATTTCAACGTTTATCTTGCTCTATTTATTTATTTATCTCTTTTAGTTTTGTTTGTAACACCGCATTAAAAAGTTGATTTTTTGTAATGTCACCTTTAATTTCTTCTATAATATGGTCTAGAGATTATAAAGTTAAAACTGACCTTCTTGTTTAATGATCCCCAAGGGTGACTGGGGAATAGAAATATAATCACTTGGTCTTCTTCCGACGGGCAGTAAAACGCTTGCTAAAGTGGGGCGTCCGTTTGGCTTTGCGGGATGTATCAAGTTAGCAGTCACGTCCGTCAGAAGGGGACGTTAAATCCGATGCCTCGTGTAAAGAGAGTGCCACGCTCTTTGCACGTTAAGAACCCTTGCAAGAACTCTTTGAGGGGTCCGTAGGTGGCCTGTTGCAAGGCAAAATTTCTGTCCCTATCCAATATACCCTCATTTTTCAGTGGCAGTCCAAACTTCCCCGACCATCATCCTAGATGGCCTCTATTACAACAACCTACCTATTGTATTTATTGTGAACTTGTTCTCGTCCTGAATATGCATGAAATATTTGCCACTGGACGTTAAGCAACCAACAATCAATCAATCATCTTGTTTAATGCACTTAATCGTAGGACCGAACTGTTATTAGTCAATACTTGATATTTATTTGCTTCTCTGATGTATTGTACCATGGTGTGTTATAGAAATGTATTTGTATTTATTGAACTGATAAGCATGTCAGGAGCCTCTGGCCTTTGTTAGTCTTGTATTATTTTAATTTTAGTTTCTTGTGTACAATTTGGAAATTAGTATGGCGTTCATTATCACTGGACTAGTATATATTTGTTTAGGGGCCAGCTGAAGGACGCCTCCGGGTGCGGGAATTTCTCGCTACATTGAAGACCTGTTGGTGACCCTCTGCTGTTGTTTTTTATTTGGTCGGGTTGTTGTCTCTTTGACACATTCCCCATTTCCATTCTCAATTTTATGATGTGCTTAAAGTAATAAAGAATTGTAATATTGATCAGTGGTCACTCTTTCCTTGGCCATAATCGTATGATTCCACTTTACTTATAGGTTAGACAATACTTGTTCATGTTTTATGAAGATTTAAGCCCTCGGCGAAGCCTTAAATCTTCATAAAACATGACAAAGTATTGTCTGACCAATTTAGAACATATTCACACTTTCGAGTGACATAATAAACCTATCCTTTCCCATTGTAATATTCAAACCTAAATAAGAGTTCACTTTTTATAATGAACTAAATATAAAACATAGGTAATGATCATTTCAATGGAAATAGCACTGACAAAGTTTGGGAAGGATAAATTGTTTTTCTTCTGCTTCAGGTAAAATTTAATACTTTAATATATCTTTAGATTATTTTTATTTTAAAAAGCAACACAATGTTATATAAATCCCCTTTTTGAAATTTGATTTTTTTTTATAAGTATAAAACTCTCTGTATGAATATTTGAATTGAGACCATTCAACATTAAATGCTTACCTTTTATTGATAAATTTAAATGTATTGTGTTTCTACGAAAACAATCCTTTGCTTTATATATCAGCAGTCTGGCATTGTGTTTTTTTGAAAGAAAAAGAAAACAATTCCCTCAAATGTATGGTATATGAATTAAATAAATTTTTTTTATCCTTACCAATTTTATTTTTTTCTGTATTCTATATATGTTTACCGTTAGAAAATGCATGAAAATTTCAAAATTCAAAATGTTTTTATTTTAATCTTTGCTCTTTCATCTTTAATCCCAAGGAAAATGCCTTAGGGGATTTTTACACTTCGTTAGTGCAGCTATTAAGAGTTCACTTTCATAATTAACTGACAATGAAAAGTCATTCATGTATAGCATTTCATAGTGCATGGAAAACCATGTACTATGAAAATTAGTGGGAAAAAACTGACTTTTCATTGGACGAGAAGGGGTGAGTATGTTCTAACATATCTTACATAATCAGGTTTGGAAGAAACTCCCAAATGAGGGATATCCCTTAAACGAGGGACTGTTCCCCAGATATGCAGCTATTTTGATGTTGTAGAAAAGAAAAAAAAAAAAAAAAAAAAAGAAAAACTTAGCCTTTTTTAAAACTTAAAAGGGGGAAAAATCATTATACTTCGAACAACCTCTCTAAAAGAGGGGTCCTCTAATTTCCAATAATAAAGAAGATTGAAGTCCATGAATATTCCAAAATTCATAAAAATGTTTTGTCGATACTATAATACCAAATAGACGTCAAATTTTAAAATTTTAATAACTTTCTTAAAATTTCCTGGATTTCTACCAGACTTGGACAAAAGCTTGTTTATTATCATATTAAGATAGTATCCAAAAGTAAATTTTGTGAAAAAGTTCATCCATTTTTCCTTATTTTACCTATAAATGGACATTAATAAAATTGAGAATGGAAATGGGGAATGTGTCAAAGAGACAACAACCCGACCAAATAAAAAACAACAGCAGAGGGTCACCAACAGGTCTTCAATGTAGCGAGAAATTCCCGCACCCGGAGGCGTCCTTCAGCTGGCCCCTAAACAAATATATACTAGTCCAGTGATAATGAACGCCATACTAATTAAGTTCACTCTGTGGTTAAAGTTTTTAAAGTTTCAATAACTTTCTTAAACTAAGTATCCTGGATTTCTAAAAAACTTGGACAGAAGCTTGTTAATGGGGATAAAATAGTATCCAGAAGTAAATTTGTAAAATAAAAATCCATTTTTCAGTATTAAACTTATAAATGAATTTAGTATTTCTGCCAGGAAACATTACAGTCCGTCTGTGGTTAAAGTTTGGTTAAAATTTTAATAACTTTCTTAAATTATCCTGGATTTGTACCATACTTGGACAGAAGTTTGTTTATGATCAAAAGCTAGTATCTAGAAGTAAATTTTGTTAAAAATTTGTACCTGGTTATCCGTATTTTACTTATAAAAGGACTTAGTGTTTCTTCCAGTTGACATTACATACAGTCTGCAGTTAAAGATTTAAGTATTTATAGATTCATAAACTATATCCTGGATTTTTACCAAACTAGGACAGAAGTTTTTTTCAATCAAAATATAGTATCGAAAGGAATATTCAAATACGTGTCAATGCAATTGATTTAAAGGTTATAATAGGATGCTAACTTCCGAATTAGACTATTTACCTGAATTGTTATCACATAAACAACAGGAACAACACGACGGGTGCCATATGTGGAGCAGGATCTGCTTACCCTTCCGGAGCACCTGAGTTCACCCCAGTTTTTTGTGGGGTTCGTGTTGTTTATTCTTTAGTTTTCTATGTTGTGTCATGTGTACTGTTGTTTGTTTGTTTGTCTTTTTCATTTTTGGCCATGGCGTTGTCAGTTTATTTTCGATTTATGAGTTTGACTGTCCATCTGGTATCTGTCCCTCTTTTACCCTGATCTCCTTTTGGTATCAACACGTGTGTGTCGTCATAGCTCTCTTTTTTCAATAGGAAACAAATGGATAAATGTGACCGTCTGTCGACAATTTGTTATTTTTTTTTTCTGAAACAATATTTTTGGCACACAAGTTCTCTAGAAAAAAAAATAAATGTGTATATACTTCTATTTAACTCGTGTGCCCATTTGTTATGTACAGATAATGGTTAAAAAAACCGGTTAAGAGATGAGAAAAAAATTTAATGTGAAAACAATGTTCAACAAATGTAACTAACTTTCGGTGTTAACAGGATCTAAGGCATATACAAGGTTTTAATATCATATGCATACAAGTATCCTTATAACATGAAAAATAACCTAACATGACAAAAAGTACAAATCATATTCAAATAAACAACTTGCAGGTCAATTTTATATAGGTCGACACAGTGTTTAATTTAGATTTCAATACCATGTGCATCCTTATAACAAAAAAACAAAACAACATATATCATACTCAAAAGTACATGTAGGTCAGTGTTTCATAGGCCGACATGTGTTTAATAGCATCATTTCCTGAGTACAAAAAAGTCATCATACAAAAATATTTTCTAACTAGGAACTATAGTTGCTTTTTTTCCGTAAGTAGTAATACTTACAATTTTCAAATATATATAACAAAAATATATATAATAATGAATCTGTATACTTGTGGATGCAAGATTGTATGATTTGTTAACTTATAAAACTATTTAATATTTAATTCGCTGTAACAGTTTCATAAAAAAGGCACTGAAAAGGCTTCTTTTATTTACCCCAAAAGTACAGGCCCGTAGCCAGGAATTTCCAAGGGGAGGTTCGTTGGACTCATGAACTCGACTTTAACAGTCACAATTTGAACAAAACGTTGACTTTAACAGTGCTTATTTGATTTCAAGGGGGGGGGGGGGGGGGGGTTCGTCCGAACCCCCCGAACCCTCTGGCTACGGGTATGAAGTACATGAATAGATAACTTAATATGTACAAGTTAACAAAACACGTTTTTCTCTCAATACCTTGATTCTTCGGATATCTGATTTACATTAAGAGCGTGATTGTAGTTTGTTTAACACCCGGTGGTAAATATACGTTGAAAGTACGTCAATATGTACGTTGACAGTGGATCTTCAAGTGCCCGTGGTCACGTCACGTTTAAACCAAGTGCGTTTACCCTAAAATTTCAGTGTGGTACATTACACAAGAATGTAACCTTTGATCAAAATGTGTGCTTTATAATTTGTACTGGTTTGGTACAAAATTAAAGTTAAAACTTTTTTTGATATATAACATTGATGCAAATTATTTCTGGCACGTGACATTTCTTTCAACTTAGTCACAATATAAATAATTATGACATCTTGGTCATTTTCAATTTTTTCAGTGAAGGCGTCACACAATTTAAAAAAAAAGCCTTTCAAGACGTCATAATTATTTGGACTACCCTAAATCTTATTTTTGATGTATGATATATGTAAAAATATATAAAAAAATAAGACAGTTTTGGCCAGGTTTGCGTTTACTGCAGATAAAATTAAATGGTAAAATGAAGATCGATACATAACACATTCTGATTATAGATTTCAAGGAAACAAAAAGTGGCTTTATTATACGTTCCACTTTGCTATTTGATGGTTAGAGAAATGAAGACGAAAGCCTCCACTTCACAGCTAGTCGTTCGGAACCTGGTTGTTTCTGTGAAGACAAAGCACATTCTATATGGAGTTAACACAGGGGCACAGAGTGGAGACCTTCTTGCCATCATGGGCCCTACAGGTAAAATATGGTGTAATCAATCATGCATAACTAGTAATTTTTTAACCCTTCATAGCTTGCTTTTCGACATGAACGAAGACTCCGTGTTGAAGACCGTACTTTGACCTACATGTGTATAATGGTTTACTTTTATAAATTGTCACTTGGATGGCCATGGATAGTTGTCTCATTGGCACTCATACCATATCTTCTGATATTTATACAATACATATATACCATTTTGAACCATGAAACTCTATTTGATACCATATTTCGAAAAGTCTCAATCAGGTTATTAACAAAATCTTGGCGATTAATATGCAGACATTATACATCAGTGGCATGTATTACAAATGTTTGTATGTACATGTGTTTATTACTGTAAATACATAATTATTACAAAAAAAAAAGATACAGCCCGTAACAGAGTAGTGATCGAATTCGCGTTTCTTTACCGTCAGAATAAGTTACGTTATCGACAAACTTATTTCAGAAGTGACATAATTTAGTTTTCTTCATCGACAAAATATTTCATGTCCAACGTGTAAGTTTTCATTGTTTAAGTCGAAGTTTTTTTAACACAGTAAAACATTTTTTATAATCAACCTCTGTCATTGGCATTTTCATTTTAATGGTAAAGGATTGCTCAATGTAGATATTATATACTGCACTGTGAATATTAATGGGATTCAACACTGTAATAGTTTTTCTTTCGTCTGATACAGAATACCCCATATCTTTCCTTGTTCATACCTATCTGTTTATTATGTCCCCTGGATTATGTCAATCATACATTGTCGCAATACCGACATGCTTGTACTTTGTCACAAAAAAAAAAACTGAAATAAATTTCCTTCACATCGAAGTAAAAAATACAAATGTACCCTTTAACATTTGAAATGTTGAAGACATAATTGCTCTATATCTTAAGTTATTGACGAATATTTGAAATTTAAACCTCTATAAGATGCGATGTACGGCATTTCATTTTATCATTGGTAATGATCCATATCTGACAGAGAAGAAATATTCATAATTATCAGAAAGTTTTCATAAATATTGTTAGATACCACTAATCGTTCCAACAATCAAGACAACAGAGACAAACAGGGGAAAAAATATGAAAATGAAAAGATATGACTTAAGTGTTAGCATGTTCACGGAGACGGCACTCAATTTACAAAAAAAATAATTGATGTTTTAAGGAACTGTAGAGGTCTCCACAGGTTTTTAACAAGGGTATAATTCAAAACCTTGAATATGAAAGCCTCGAAATCCATGATACTTTTTCTGTGCGGTAGTTATATCTACAAAATCCAATCATGTACACGACATATAATATTCATACATTATATAAAAAAGAAGATGTGGTATTATTGCCAATGAGACAACTATCCACAAAAGACCAAAATGACACAGACATTAACAACTATAGGTCACCGTACGGCCTTCAACAATGTGCAAAACCCATACCGCATAGTCAGCTACAAAAGGCCCCGATAAGACAATGTAAAACAATTCAAACGAGAAAACTAACGGCCTTATTTATGTAAAAAAAGAACGAAAAACAAATATGTAACACATAAACAAACGACAACCACTGAATTACAGGCTCCTGACTTGGGACAGGCACATACATAAATAATGTGGTGGGGTTAAACATGTTAGCGGGATCCCAACCCTACCCCTAACCTGGGACAGTGGTATTACAGTACAACATAAGAACGAACTATAATCAAAGCGCGAAAGCACTGTAAAGGCAGTTAAATACAGGTTGTGTGTATTTCTAGTCCAGTCATATCATTATCTTCCATAGAACAGAGGTGGTTTGTAGTGTTTAAGATTTAGAGTTCTCTTGTACCTAGTTCACCTATATCTATAGTCTACTGTTTACAGTATATTTTTTGTACCTCGCCATGAAATGCATTTTTAAGACATAAGAACTTTTCTTTTTTAATGTAAATCAAAACTATTTTTAATTATTGATTATATACACATATTCAATTACTCCTATCCTATGAAAAATAATTCACAAAGATTGACTAGTCTCCGTACTGTGTGTATTGCTAGAACATCAAGTAACATAATGGTAAATGTACATAGTAACATATCAACTCTTTTGAAGACAGAACTTTTTTTAACTTCTCCCTCCAAGCAAAATTATTTTTCAGTATAAACATGATAAAGTAATCTACAGGTATTAATGACCTATAGACTCTCAAGAGCCTGTGTCACTCACCTTGGACGGTCTATGTGCATATTAAACAATGGACAAATATAAAATGACAAAATTGTGTTTTTGGTGATGGGAATGTGTATGTAGATCTTTCTTTACTGAACATTTTTGGAGCTACAATTATCTCTATCTATAATAAACATGGCCCAGTATTTACAATTGAAAACATTTTTTAAAAATTAACAAAAAATACAAAAATTTATGAAAATTGTTAAAAATTTACTATAAAGGGCAATAACTCTTTAAGGGGTCAACTTACAATTTTGGTCATGTTGACTTACAATGTATTTATAGATCTTACTTTGCAGAACATTATTGCTGTTTACAGTTTATCTCTATCTATAATAATATTTAAGATAATAACCAAACTCTGCAAAATTTCCTTCAAATTACTAATTCGGGGGCAGCAATCCATCAACGGGTTGTCAGATTTGTCTGAAAATTCCTGGGCAGATAGATCTTCACTGAAGAGACAATTTCACCCTTTGTCAGATTTGCTCTGAATGCTTTGGTTTCAGAGTTATAAGCCAAAATCTACATTTTACCCGTATGTTCTATTTTAGCCATGGTGGCCATCTCGGTTGGTTGACCGGGTCAAACCACACATTTTTGTCGAGCCTGCAACTTTTGTTGCAGAAAGCTCGACATAGGGATAGTGATCCGGCGGCGGCGGCGGCTACGGCGGCGGCGTTAGCTCATTTCTTAAAAGCTTTATATTTTAGAAGGTGGAAGACCTGGATGCTTCATACTTTGTTTATAGATGCTTCATGTTACGAAGTTTCCGTCAGTCACATGTCCAATGTCCTTGACCTCATTTTCATGGTTCAGTGACCACTTGAAAAAAAAGTTCAAATTTTTTGTAATGTTGAATTCTCTCTAATTATAAGTAATAGGATAACTATATTTGATATGTGCGTACCTTGCAAGGTCCTCATGTCTGTCAGACAGTTTTCACTTGACCTCGACCTCATTTCATGGATCAGTGAACAAGGTTAAGTTTTGGTGGTCAAGTCCATATCTCAGATACTATAAGCAATAGGGCTAGTATATTCGGTGTATGGAAGGACTGTAAGGTGTACATGTCCAACTGGCAGGTGTCATCTGACCTTGACCTCATTTTCATGGTTCAGTGGTTATAGTTAAATTTTTATGTTTTGGTCTGTTTTTCTCATACTATATGCAATAGGTCTACTATATTTGTTGTATGGAATGATTGTAAAGTGTACATGTCTGGCGGGCAGATGTCATGTGACCTTGACCTCATTTTCATGGTTCAGTGGTCAAAAGTTAAGTTTTTGAGTTTTGGTCTTTTTATCTAATACTACATGCCATAGGTCAACTATATTTGGTGTATGGAAATATTTTATGATCTTTATGTCAGTTGCGCAGGTTTTACTTGACCGTGACCTCATTTTCACAGTTCATTGCACAGTGTTAAGTTTTTGTGTTTTGGTCTATTTTTCTTAAACTATAAGTAATGTGTCAACTATATATGTTGTATAGAAGCATTGTTAGCTGTACATGTCTGCCTGGCATGGTTCATCTGACCTTGACCTTATTTTCAAGGTTCATTGGTCTTTGTTTAATTATCTTGGTTAATGTTAAGTTTATGTGACAGTTGTAATCAAGCTTTATACTTAGGACTATCAACATAATATCAATGATTAGTATAGAAGGCGAGACATTTCAGCGTGTGCACTCTTGTTTAAATTAGATACCGCAATGATGATTTTGGCTAAGTTTGGTTAAATTTGGCACAGTAGTTTCAAAGAAGATTTTTTGTAAAAGTTTATGGACAATGAAACCAAGTGACGAGTCAGGTCAGCTGAGCTAAAAAGGAGTTTTTAATCAAGGTAACAATGACATCTGGTGGCCATAATAGCTGTCTCATTAGCATTTTAACCACTTCCCATATTTGCTTTTAAGACAATAGAAGAAAATTATTCAATGCAAAAACAAAACTAACTTGTAAATATGAAATTCTCTTTACAGTATGAGTTTTTCTCATTGTTGGAGATTGTACAGTAGTACCTGTTATTGCTTATACCCATTTCTTATTCCCTTTAGTTTGATAAACTCACAGAATATATATCATATATTTACATTGTGCCACATCTCCTTATTTTTATATGCATTACAATAACATGAACAATTGTAATTCAAATCCATATATCAAAGCAAAATGAATTTCACTACTTTCATTCATGCATCCTTTGGCAAAATACAAGTTCTAAGTTATATAAAAATAAAATTTGGTTTTCGACTCTTAACAGGTATAAAAAATGCACAGCTGTGTCATGATTTGTGAAATCTGTGCTGAAAACATAGGCATTGATGGTGTTTGAGTAATTCCATCTGTGAAGCTCAACATTAGCTCGTCAGTTAGTGGTGGACAGTTATAAATTTTTCCTGCAGGATGAATGTCTGTTCAGGAAACCCAATTTCACAAATTAAAACTTTCCTCTAGATTTCTCCTACAATATTCATCCAGTTTAGTTCTTTTGGTTTAACGGGACACCGTCCTGATTTTTAATTTTGCAAACCATTCAGTCTCTTGCTTACAAATGGTGCAAGAAAATAGGATGGGAATGGCAGTAGACAAGTCTCTTTAAAGTGGGTTTGTGCCCTGAAAAAAGTTTTAAAACATTCGCTTTTTTGAAACTTGTGAAAGACGTGTGCAACACACATACCTAAATAACTTTAACATAGGTGGAGAGCATCATTCATGTCAATGTTTTGTTCCTGTTTACATTGTCATTTTTCAAGAAAGCCCGAGGCATAGCTCATGAATTCTTGTCATTACAACTTAAATTAACAAAATTACTGCTAAAATAATTATCAGTATAATATATCTCTTGTAGAAAACCCATACAATTGTAGTATTAACCAAATAATGTCAAACAGATGATATTGAATCGTAATCCCACGTCTTGAATTCACCCCCCCTTTTTATTCTAAAACGATAATTGCGGTTGCAAACATACTTTGGTTTACTTGCATGGCGATTATATAAATAACAGTATATATTTCTTAAAGAAAATAAAGTTTTACCATGAATAGTTTCCTGAACGTAGTCGTTTTCAGTAAAATGTGCCTTGCAAACAACAGCTGATTGGTATGGGCTCTACGATTGCATCGCACGTGACAATCTACGTTTGAGCCATGGCGTTGATCCAACTTTTCCTTCTTATTAAGTCATTTAGAAATGCATGTCCTCCTCTTAAATGACACGCAGGTAAACACCAACAAGGACTAGGCATCGTTAATTGTGTGGTTGTTTTGCAGTGCAAAAACGGAAGTTAAGGACGGAACTGACTGTCTCACTAATAAGAGACAATAAAATTTTTAGAGACAAACAGCGACAAGAAGGTTCTAACAAGGGACAAGCGAATCGTAATTCTCTCACGAGGCTATTCTCATTTGATGTGATAGGGTGACGCTACACCTATCAAATATGTACCTATGAAAAAGAAGAATTTCACTGTTAGAAGGAAATGATATTGCATGGTTTTGATTCAATATATTCTTTAAAAAGAAATTGGAAATTTTTCGTTTTGATGGCCAATTTTACGCGTGTGCATAAAACATATTTTTATTTATATCTAATAAAAACTAGACAATCCCTTTCTTTGTAATAAAAGCATATTTTTATTTATCAATGTACTGATATATAAAAAATGTTTTATAACCGCCCCTATAATAAAAAATAATGCATGTTTGTTTTTTTTTTAATATCTATTGGGAATAAGTTGTTGCAATGACATTTCTTTATTTATGTATAGTCGCTACATAGTCTTCTTGACGCTTCTTCTCACTAAACTAATTGTATTGTCGCTTCTTATCGCTATATTAATTTTATTGTCGCTTCTTATCACTTTTTGACGCTTCTTGTCTTTAATTAGTGGAACCCTATTCAGGAACGATAATTTCATACTTTACATAACTGAGACCGAAATAACTATAACGTCATACGGCTTCACGTACAAAAATACTTTAAATTGTATATTATGCAACATAATTCACGGTCAGTCGACTTTTAATTGTAATATCATGTTATATTAACGAGTGAAATGATATCTAAATATCTTTAGATCGCGAATAGTACACGAAATTGAACGGACCTCTTTCCACACGGAATTCAAATAATGATAGTTTGTAATCAGATTGACTGCTTATAATGCAAAAGACACATTAATAAACAGATTTTTAAAACGAACAATACACACTGATCGTTTCTTTATTTCCCAATGTAAATGAAGGGAACAAAAACCATTTCATGCCACAAAAAGTAGAGGAGAAATTTAAACATTTCCGGATCTATTTCTTGCAAAATGACCCCCAGCAAAGATTTGCGTAAGGAAAGATGAACCTCATGACTTGAAAGTCAGGCCTTAAAGCACTGCCTTTAAAAATCAATTGAAAATGGCTTAACTCATCAGATGGACAAATATACAAGTGGATGTGGGCCGGTATGTATATTTATATATTGGCCTGGGGATTTATTTTTGTTTCCAAACAGAATTCTAAGGTTATGTATAAGTGCCTCCGTTCACTGCACAATTGTAAATTGTCTTCCTAAAGACCAGCAAAAATAAATGGCCCAAGTTCACGTAGTCATAAAAGAAGTCGTATAATTTACGATCAATCGAACAAAAAATCAGAAATACGGAATATTATATGTTAATGGTTAGGAAATCCGTTTCCCCTACATGTTTTAAAAGTCAAAGAAAAATGTTTTTCCTGATACAAGCGTTTTAAGAACCAGCTTTGTGTAACCTATAGACAAATTCGACTGGATATAAGGAAGTTTTAATATGTTTACTCTGATTTGAAATGATTTTTAGTCCGAAAAAAATAAAGGACTTCATTCCTATCAAACACCTTTTTAATTGTTTACCAGTATATTTCTTTTAGTATTGGGTAAAATTGTAAAGGAAAAAAATAGTATCAAGACGTCCTTCCATAAATCTTTTTTTTTTCTGTTCTGACCTTGTCAGCATTGTCAATCTTTTTAACGTTAAAGTACCAATAGTTCGGTCACTACTCAATTAAGTTTGTCGATAACGTAGCTAATTTTGACTGTAAAGAAACATCAATTCGATCACTTCTCTGTTACGGGCTGTATGTGACAGGTATTGTAAAAAAGTAATAAGGAAGAATTTAAATTAGATATTTTTATTTAGGTTCTGGTAAAACAACGCTTCTGAACACAATAGCTGGAAGAGTTCAGTCAACGTCAGGGGAAATAACTATGAATGGACAATATTTCAATAAACATCTTAGACGTCGACTTGGCTACGTGTTGCAAGACGATGTGTTCATGCCTAGTTTAACTCTGTATGAAACATTATATGTAAGTAAAAACTATTATATAAACCACTGGAAACTTCACTGATCAAGGGATATCCAGAAAAGCGCTTGTTATTTTCTAATATAAGAAAAAAATGCTGAAAAGAAACGACCAGAGTTCACCTGTGGTTGCTTGTAATGTTCGTCTGCAATCTTAATTGTTTTCTGGTAACTACATGTAGTAAGCGCTTTTCGTACTCTGATTTGTTTTTTTTTCAACAACAAACCGACACACACACGACTATTGTTTATGGAATGCTCCCTCAGATAAAGAAAAAAAAAAAAAAAAAAGGCTGTTTGGTTAATATAAAAGGGAGGAGAATAATGATTGCTTATGAGACTACTATTTGTTTCACAAGTTCCCAAGGAACGATGATTTAAAACATACTTTATGTCACCAAAAAAAACTCAATAATAAGCAAAACAAATATACCATTAAACATGTAAACAAATGTATAATGAAAGACCGAAATCGATTTCTCGTCAATATCGATCGGTTGAATACTCAAAGATACAGAAAAGAACATTAAGCAACAATAATTACAGAAAACTTTACAATACCACACACAAAACAAGAAGAACATAAACGAAAATACACTGATTTTCTTTCGTTCGTTCGTTCGTTCGTCTGTCCCGCTTCATGATAGTACAAATGTTCCTTATGATATGATCTTTCTAGTTAGCTCACCTGACCTGAAAGGTCAAGTGAGCTTTTCTCATCATTTGGCGTCCGTCGTCCGTCGTCCGTAAACTTTTACAAAAATCTTCTCCTCTGAAACTTCTTGGCCAAATTTAACCAAACTTGGCCACAATCATCCTTGGGGTATCTAGTTTAAAGAATGTGTCCCATGATCTGGCCATCAAACCAAGATGGCCGCCATGACTAAAAATAGACGACAGGAGTTAAATGTATATTTTGGCTTATATCTTTAAAACCAAAGCATTTAGAGCAAATCTGCCCTGAAATTTTCAGACGAATCGGATAACCTGTTGTTAGGTTGCTGCCCCTGAATTGGTAATTTTAAGGAAATTTTGCAGTTTTTGGTTATTATCTTGAATACTATTATATATAGAGATAAACTGTAAACAGCAATAATGTTCAACAAAGTAAGATCTACAAATAAGTCAAACATGACCAAAATTGTCAGAGGACCCCTTAAGGAGTTATTGCCCTTTATAGTCAATATTGAACAACTTTTCGTCATTTTTTGTAACTTGTACAAAAATCTTCTTCTCTGAAACTACTGTGCCAAATTTAACCAAACTTGGCAACATTCATCATATTGGTATAAAATTTAAAAAATGTGTCCGATGACCCCGCCTACCAAACAAAATGGCCGACATGGCTAAAATTAGAACATAGTGGTAAAATGCAGTTTTTGCTTTATATCTTTGAAACTAAGACATTTAGGGCAAATCTTTCAAGATTTTAACGTCCATCAGAATAAGATCTATCCCCTAACAAATTTTCAGATGAATCTGACAACCTGTTATTGGGTTGCTGCCCTAAAATTGGTAATTTCAAGGAAATTTTGCAGTTTTTGGTTATTATCTTGAATACTATTATAGATAGAGATAAACTGTAAGCAGCAATAATGTTTAGCAAAGTAAGATCTACAAACAAGTCAAATGACCAAAATTGTCAGAGGACCCCTTAAGGAGTTATTGCCCTTTGTAGTCAATATTGAACAATTTTTTGTCATTTTTGTAACTTGTACAAAAGTCTTCTTTTCTAAAACTATGGGCCAAATTTAACCAAACTTGGCCACAATCACTACTAGGGTATTTATTTTAAAAAAAGTGTCTAATGACCCCGCCTACCAACCAAGATGGCCGACATCAGTAAATACAGTAACAGGTGAGCAACACAGGCTCTTGAGAGCCTCTAGTTTTAATGACTAATTAGAGATTTCCCGCATTTTCACGGTCCACTGAACATAGAAAATGATAGTGCGGATGGGGCATTCGTGTACTATGGACACATTCTTGTTTTATATATAATATTTAACTTATCAATATCATTACTTTTGTTAGTTTACTGCAATGATTCGTATTGCTGAATCAGTGTCGGTGAAGGACAAACAAACCCGGATAGATGACATAGTAAAGGCTTTGGATCTGAAGAAATGTCTTCACACAGGTGAATATTGAAAACTAATATTGAAATGGTTGGCATGCCATTTACAATGCCACACGATCTATGGGTTCATTTGTAGATCACTTGACATGTACTTTTAATGATATCTAAATCCGCGTTATGAAAGAGTGAAGGTCAAAAGGAATAACACATTTTTTTTTAAAATAAATTTAGAATATTATCATTTTTTTATGTGGGATCATTCACAGATTTGACCACCAAAGTCCTCTTTATAACAAAACCATAAAGTTTGAGAAATTAGCTTAAAAGAACTATTTGCCTTTTAAATGTCCGAACAACTGTATCTTCGCTAGCCAAGGGTTAC
Organism: Mytilus galloprovincialis; assembly: GCF_965363235.1. Classification (NCBI taxonomy): domain Eukaryota; kingdom Metazoa; phylum Mollusca; class Bivalvia; order Mytilida; family Mytilidae; genus Mytilus; species Mytilus galloprovincialis. The sequence continues at coordinate 10,276,748 of NC_134842.1, forward strand.
GATCCAGTCTCGTATTGTATCGTGCACTATCATTAATCGGTTGCGTTTTATTTGTTTAACCAATAGTTGCAATTATTTCATGTCCTTTTTTTATGCACAAAATAACAATGAATGCATTTCAAATTCTGCAAATTATGTCAGACAGGATAAAGAGCGGTACGTTTTGATATCACTGGAAACTGGTGACATGTTGGACATGAGCATACACAGGTGGTCTTGCAGTAGCAGGCCACTTGCAGATTCACCAGAGAGTTATTTAATTGAGATTGATGATTTTTTACTATTTTGTTTCATACTGTCAACACTCAGCGTAGATAATACAGCATAAATACTAATATAACTTTACTTAATCATATCAATTATTATATACAATGCATATCATTATAGTTATTGGTGACTTTTTTGTCCGTGGATTGTCCGGTGGTGAAAAGAAAAGAGCCAATATAGCATGTGAATTCCTTACAGACCCTGATATTATGTTGATTGATGTAAGAAACTAGATAGCCCCTTTAAGTCGCCATAATACAACTCCATTTGCTAGAGATATTGAGACAGGAATTCGATGGTTAATCTTATAATAAAATACTTTAAACATAAATAATGATAAGACTACCAATGAGACCATTATCTACCACAGACCAAATACAAAGGAGATTGTTAACCACTTTGAGTCATCAACAATGGAAATACCTTGTCGAAATTTATAAAAGTCCATGGCACAACGAAATGTAAAGCAAGTCATAATAGAGAGCCAGCTACTTGAGTTATGTCTAAATCAACAAATGAAAGACAAACATGACAGACCAAAAGTGATTGAATCTACCGTTTACATATTCATGATGTAATCGTTCACACTTGGATCGCCCAGTTTATGCATTTGTACATACAAGTGATCCTTTAATACATTTCATGCATCTATCCAGTTTCTACACCAATGGCGAAAAATCTTCAATACATTTCATGAATCAGACCAGATTATAAATCAATGATGTGATCCTTTGAACCATTTGAAGTTCTTTCTTACAACTATTTGTTAATTTATAGGAGCCTACATCCGGACTGGACTCTACTACAGCACATAATCTTATGACTCAACTTAAGGACTATGCCACTCATTTCAACAAAACCATTATAGCCACAATCCATCAACCATCCAGTCAAGTTTATCACTTGTTTTCTAAGCTGCTGCTGTTGATGGACGGTAAAGTAAGTTTTGATTGTAATTCAAAAAATTTGTACGAAAGTAAATATTATGGTCAATTTCATATGGGTGTAAATATCGATGCATTGTTGCATTGTCACAAAACTAAGAAGGGGATCTCTTTATCGATGTAATACAGATTGTGGAGAAATGCTTCACAAAAATGTGTATTTGTTTCCAAATTATAGAGACCATTGTGCGAACGACAAAGGTCAGTAATATAATTGATCAGATAAATAATGAAAAAAAAGTAAATAACCCAGCTTCCGAAATCTGTACCATTCGTTAAGTAAACAACCCAGCTTCCGTAACCTGTACAATTCGTTAAGTAAACAACCCAGCTTCCGTAACCTGTACCATTCGTTTGTTTTAGTATCATTAAAATATTTACCTCATGTTTGTACACCACACTTTAAAGTATCTTAGATCTAAATCTCTGTGAAAAAATATGTTGTCGGCTATCTGATTTCTAAATTTTGTTGGACTTTCTCGTCAATTTTATCATTTGTGGTGGAACTTCTGGCCAAACATTCGTTGACATATTTGAACTTGAACTATTTAAATTGGTGTGTACCGACATTTTCAATCCATGTTATCTTTTTTAAAGTTTTTCTTCGTATTTAGCTTCTCGAACTATATCCCTCGAGTGTATATACTGAGGGTAATGTCAAAACACTTACCCTGTGCTCAATTATTGTCTAATTTTACCACAACTGGATGAGTACCGCTACTGGTAAACTATCAATTCGTCAGTGCAAAATCTGTTCAGTAGCTATTAATCTCGAAGAGTATGTAATATATGAAATTTTAATTTTGGAGTCAAATTCCGGAAACGCTTGGTATTGACTGATTGTTGATTGCTTTACACCGCACCAGCACACAAAGGCTATATAGCGGCGATGCTTTTTTTGTGGGTATGGCTTTTGTGATTATGTTTACTTGTGATCTTTTAGGTAGCTTATTTCGGAATAGCGTCAGACGCATTAAATTACTTTGAGAGAATTGGAATGACATGTGCAATACATTTTAACCCAGCTGATTTTCTGCGTAAGTATACAACTATATCAACAATTGGCATGTAGAATATAGAAAAAAGCATGCCAAATTATTACATATTAATAGTATTATTTTTATCTGTATTATGGTGTATACTTAGAGTAAACCAACACACATTGAAAAACACATAGAAAACAGATTTTCTTTTTTGTCTTTCTATTGTTGTACAACAATTATATTGCATTTTTCTTTTAAAAACATCAGATATTGCGTACAAACATCAATAAAAAGTTTTTTTTTGGATCGAGACAGCAATTTTGAGTACGTAAATAAAGTTGTCGCCGGATGTTTAGTAGTTTGTAATTGCTTCGAAAAAGTATGTAACTGTTTTACATCGATGTTCATTTTATTTTAGTTGCTTTGTTGAGTAGAGATAATGAGACTAGCAAGAAAATACTAGAGGAAGCCGACAGGAATAAGTAAGTGATTATTTTGTTCTGGTAATCACGAAGATTGTTAATTCTTAAGAAAGAACGTGAAAAGTAGGGTTTAAGTACGGGTTGAAGAGATATAGAAGCATAAGGCTTAAAAAGTCATGTGTGTTATTGTTTTGAAAAAAAGGTAGAATAACGACTCAACTCCAAGTGCAAATACTATGCAGTACTTAGTTTAAACATATTTTATTTGCTTAAATGTGCAAAAGGGATGAGACACAAGTTAATCAAACTTATATAGTCTTCTGCCATAACAATTTATAACAATAGAATATTTACAAAGCATGCATACAAACAATACATTAAATATATATATAAAAAAATATTTGAACTGTGAAGAGATGGTGATAAGAGATAAGAGATATGCAATACTATAACTTTATATACAGCTTTTATTGATCGAGATCAGTGAATCCAATCAGATTGTGATTAACCAATGGTTATCTGTAAAAATAGGGAGAAATCGTTGTAATGTTATTGGAATATTGCATCGAGCAAATAATGATCCGAAAATAGGAAATAGTACTTTGAGACTGGTTTATAATGGAAACACTTAAATAAAATGATAGAAAGTAAGTTATCATTTCGACATGGGAAAAAAACCCAAGAAGTTAAAGCAAATACCTTGCAGAAAAACTAAATATAAATACTTATAATCTAAGAAAATATCATAGTTTAAACATATTTATTTAAAGTGGATTGGGAAACAAGTTAATGCAAGTTATATCAATCCCTTTCCACTTTGCGGGTCCAAGTGTTGCATTGTACATTTTGTAGCGCCTCTAGTCTGCTCTTTTTCGAAATCTATAAGGGTGCCTTCTACTTGCAAGAGATATAATGGCTCTTTCTTACCACGAGTCATCCACTTATCATCAACTTCCGAAGAACTATCATTGTTTCTCAAGATCACACTCGCAAATGGTGTCAAGGGAGAGTCGAAAATTCAGTCCCTGAAATTACTTCCCGGAGCGGGGATCGAACCAGGAACCTTTCTGTTAGTAGTCCGATGCACTAACTACTTCACCACGGCTCTCCAGAAAATATCTTAAAGTCAATCTTAACTTTTTGGGCATATAAACTGTGAATTATGTTTCAGAAAGTTTGAAATAATATGTGGGCAGAGTCCTCTTCCAAACGGTCAGAATGGCCACTACAATCACAGCTATACAAATACATCTGATGCTGATATTTCAATAGCTGAATTAAGGACAAATGGTATGTTAAAGTTAAATTAATGTGACAGAAGTTTACCGATGTCCAAATCTTTTAAATTACGTGGAAGAGACAAATAATCATCACACTTTAACAATGACAACAACAATCCCAGGCGAGACACGGGGTTCCGCAGAACCCATACCAATATGGTCCCTGTAACAAATCTGTTCCGACCGCACATATATTAAATACATGAGCACTAGATTTTATCACCTTTGCATATATAGTCATATGTATGAATTTAGGATATTCAACAACACATTCAAATTTGTTTGATAAGATATACACAGGTTTTGGTATTTTTAGTTGATTGATGTACTTTAGTCGCTGTCAGCTGAAATTCGTAGCGGTTATCAGTAAAAAATAATCTAAACTATCAACCACTTTCACTCGTGATATAGTTTTTCACATTCTATTCATGAATTGTCAAAAGAAAAACCACTACTGACCTACCTTTTAAGTGATTGCACTGTTACGAAATAATCCTGATCTCACATTTTCCAGAATGTTTTCCTTTGTAATTCCTTCATCTTCGTTTCTATGAGGATCCACGGAAACACTTCCGATAAAAACAATGGCGGATTCCACCATTCAAAATCGTCTTGGAAAATGTGAAGGTCATGATTATCACAGTGCAATCACTTAAAAGGTAGGTCAGTAGTTGTTTTCTTTTTGGCGATTTATGAATGGAATGTGAAAAACTATATCACGAGTAAAGGTGGTTGATTATTTTTACCGATTATCGTTACGAATTTCAGCTGACGGCGACTATAGTAGCGTATGGATTTTCCTATATTTGTTCAAAAATTATTATATAAGCCTAATAGTTGAAAAAACTTGAATTAAATCTTAGTTGCAAAATTTAATGATCAATAATTTTTTACAGGCTCGGCTGTTTCGTTCGATAACATTTGTGCTGTTGGCATGGATACAGAGGATACATCCGTGCATTCCCATCATACATGGCCAACCTCGTTTTGGATGCAGTATCGTATGTTAACATGGAGACAATTCAGACAATCGAAGGGTCAAATCCTACACAAATATGAAGTGATACAGTCTTTACTCTTAGCAACGCTTGCTGGCATACTTTACTTCCAGACGGACTATTCTTACAGAACATTACGTGATAAAATGGGAACAGTAAGTTATTGGTCTTCTTCTCATTCTCGTTGACGTCTTTTTAAGAGATATAGCAAGATGTGGTATGAGTGCCAATGAAATATCTCTCGATCCAAGTCACAGTTACTTCATAAAATGGGAACAATAACTTCTTATTTTTTTTTTTCTCATTCGTGTTGACGTCTTTTAAACAGACATTTTCTGATACTTTGTTTAAAAAGGAGTTAATAAGTTGGACTAACCAAGTATCATATATTAGTACAGTGTCTTATTAATATTGAATAGAAAAATTAGAAGATGTAGTATTTTGCCAATAACACAACTGTCTACAAGGGAACAAATGACACATAAGTTGATACCTACAGTTAACCATAAGGCCTTCAACAATGCCGTATTTGTGGAGCTTTTCAGAATGTTTGGTTATCAATGCTCTTCAACTTTGTACTTGTTTGGCTTCCTTTGCTATTTTGGTATGAGCGTCACTTGTGGATCTTATGTAGATGAAACGCACGTATGGTGTAATAAATTATAAGCCTGGTACCTTTGATAACTATTAGCATGTCGAAATGTCCTATTGTAATGTTTTTTTTGTGTATTTCACTGTCCTGAAGGTTCTTACATTATTTTGTACTGTAATCCTGTCATCTAATGTTGTCATTTTAGTGTGATATTTTTCATTGCCATTAAAGCGCGAGGTTTGGCTAGCCGCAAAACCAGGTTCACCCCACCATTTTTTAAAAATGTCCTGTACCAAGTCAGGAAAATGGCAGTTGTTATCTTATAGTTCGTTTCTGTGTTTGTTGCATTGTCGTTTTTTTTTGTTGCACTTCAGTGTTTCTGGTATTTCGTTGTTGTCCTATTATAGATAATGTGTTTACTTCAGCTTTAGTTTGTTACACGGATTTGTTTTCTCTCAATCGATTTATGACTCTTGAACAGCGGTATACTACTGTTTCCTTATTTGAGAGAGGCACACATAGAATGTGGCAAGGTATTTTTACATTTACACAACAGAAACAGTGCAGATCTGAGAGAATCGTAGTTACTGACAGGCATTTCAAAGCCGATGACAACTACTAAACATTATGCATATTAAGGACTTTAAATGGTAAAACAATAGAATTAATTGAAAAAATCATAAACAAAAACAAGTGAGATATGATATGATTTCCATTAACGCAACTATCCTCAAGAGATCAAATGGCGTGGAGTTAAGCTACTATATGTCACGGTACAGTCACTAGCAAAGCACAACAGCCAGACTGTATTTCAAATATAAAGGGTCCAGACATGACAAAATGTTAAACAATTCAAATGAGAAAAACTAAAATTTAAGAATTGAAAGACCAATTAACAAAAAACGAATTCATCAAACAGCAACCAAGTATTACACGATACAGACTCCGCCCTGTTTTTGGACCGGCATGCACTGAATTTAGTGGTGTTAAATATTTGCTTTTAATTGTGTCTAATATAACCAATGCTTGATTTTCTAAACATAATGTTTTAGTTACATAGTATATGTTTTGTTTTTTTCAGATTTTCTTTAGTGTTACTTATTGGGGATTTAATTGTATAATTGCCACAGTAACAGGATGTAAGTATAAAGCTCCTGTCACAACAAACTCGTTTTCACTCCGTTCTGAAAAATGAAGCCAACCGTATTAATCTGAGTAAAAAAGAAGTCGACGTAGAAACAACCTTTTACGGTCTGTTTACGAGTTTGATCGGGAATAGTGCACCGGCACTTTGAGTAAACTCAATGTTTCAGTGCGACCATCCAGTCCTTCGATTAGACGGAATGGCAATTTACTCAAAACCGATGTACGTGCTACGATTAGAATTGCTATACTCGATATGATGCGTACATTGGGACGTGATGTGGTTTTGCTTCAATTGAAACCGAACCCTTTGTAGCACGTTCATCCCGTTCACTACGGTTGTCTTTATCTAGAGAGATAAATGCTACAGCAGATACAGTTAAGTCTGCCTCGTATCTTGACTAACAACTTGAAATTGACATTGACAGTTGGTTGACAAAAACACTTTACGACACAAAAGAGATGAATTCAGCTTCCAAAATGTGATATTTCCACTTTTAAACCAAGAGTTCCACATGGTGAAGTTGAAATCATTACTCCGCACGGACATCATCACGAGTTTGTTGACCGTTATGGAATATCTTTTTCAACAAATGATATCCGATACGTTCCTAATGTCGTAACTACAGTCCTGTTCCCTTTTAACAAATATGGCATACCGAATTAGACTATAAAACGGCTTTGTGATAACATGAGTAGCACGACGGATGCAATATTTTGGGCAGGATCTGCTAACCCTTTTGGAGAACCTGAGATCACTCCTCTGTGTTACATTTTACCTATTATGTTTGTTGTGTTCTCACATCGTTGTCAATATAAAATGGAATTTGATGCGACTGTCATACATATTTAGCACTGACGGCATCAAAAGTTCAATGTAAAAAACATGAATTCACATAGTTTTTTCTCTGACCTCATCCTTCTTAAATTAATTTGAAAAATAGATTGACCAATGTGGATATATGTAAAATCAATGTCAAATAAACAAAACTTGCAGCAATGTTTACCCCTACCCCCAAACTATTTTGAAATACAATAATCTACAACTTTATATTTTGGTCTTTTTGCCTGTACCAAGTCAGGAATATGACAGTTCTTATCCATTCGTTTGATGTGCTTGGACTTTTGATTTTGCCTTTTGATTTTTGATTTTCCTTTTTGAATTTTCCTCGGAGTTCAGTATTTTTGTGTTTTTACTTTTTACTTTGTGTAGGGTCTATTTGTACTACCCTTAGGAATCCGTCACATCAAATCACACGTGACTTCAAATATCATGTAAAATATTTCAATTTAGTTCCAGCAGAAAGAGGTGTGATAAAAAAGGAAAGAGAAGCTGGAGCCTACAGATTATCAGCTTACTATGCTGCTAAAATAACCAGTGATCTCCCTTTGATCCTGATAACACCAGTACTATTCTACTGCATCATCTACTGGATGTCTGCTATAGGGGATGGAGTCTTATTCGCAATTTTTCTTGGTGTGAATTTACTTTTCTGCACAGTGGCACAGGTATACACATTAAAGTTTGATTACAACTTTATTCAAAGATTTGCATTAACTTTTGTGTTTCAATGTTAAGGTTTATGTAAATAAGTCAGTAATAATCAATTCTTATATAGATAAAAAAAAATAACTATATAAAAAATATTGATGTCTGTAATGATTGTAAAGAATATGTAATTCTTTTACAGGGTTCACTTGACTTCTATTTCATTTTCATAGTAAACGGCTCAGCTGTAAAATATGATTATTGATAATATGTTATATTTGTTATTCTCATCGGATTTTGTCTAATGCTTAGATATAGGAAGATGTGGTGTGAGTGCCAATTAGACAACTATCCATCTAAATAACAATTTATAAAGTAAACCATTATAGGTCAATGTCCGACTTTCAACACGGAGCCTTGGCTCACACCGAACAAAAAGCTATAAAGGGCCCCAAAATTACAAGTGTAAATCCATTCAAACGGGAAAACCAACGGTCTAACGAAAACGAAAAACGAGAAACACGTATAAATTACATAAACAAACGGCAACTACTGTACATCAGATTTAGTCTCTGAAACTGATATTACCAAGATGCTTGATTTCTTGATTGACAACATATTTGTTACGTTCGGAGGACGTGTTTTTCAACAAACTGTCGGCATTTCAATGGGTACAAACTGTGCATCTCTACTTGCCGACTTGTTTTTTTTATTATTATGAGGCTGACTTCATGCAGGAACTTCTTAGGAAGAAAGAAAGAAGTTAGCAATATCCTTTAACTCTACTTTCCGCTATATAGATGATGTTCTTTCACTAAATAATTCAAAATTTGGTGACTATGTGGAACGCATCTATCCCATCGAGGTAGAGATTAAGGATTCCACAGATACAGTTAAGTCGGCCTCATATCTTGACTTACATCTAGAAAATGACAATGAGGGTCGGTTGAAAACAAAACTTGACGACAAAAGAGATGATTTCAGCTTTCCAATTGTGAACTTTTTATTTCTAAGTAGCAACATTCCAGCAGCACCTGCATACGGGGTATATATTTCCCAATTGATACGATATTCCCGTGCTTGCATTTCCTATCATGATTTTCTTAATAGAGGGTTGCTGCTCACAAGGAAGCTATTAAATCAAGAGTTCCAAATGGTGAAGTTGAAATCATCCCTCCGTAAATTTTACGGACACCATCACGAGTTGGTTTACCGTTATGGAATAACCGTTTCACAAATGATATCGGATATGTTCCTTACGTCGTAACTACAATCCCCTTCCCTTTCATGAATGTGACCTACCGAACTAGACTATTTACCGGATTTTTTATCACATAAGCAACACGACGGGTGCCACATGTGGAGCAGGATCTGCTTACACTTCCGGAGCACCTGAGATCACCCCTAGTTTTTTTGTGGGGTTCGTGTTGTTTATTCTTTAGTTTTCTATGTTGTGTCATGTGTGCTGTTGTTTGTTTGTCTTTTTTTCATTTTTAGCCATGGCGTTGTTAGTTTGTTTTAGATTTATGAATTTGACTGTCCCGATGGTATCTTTCGTCCCTCTTTTTTCTTTAGTAACACAAATGTCTTAAAGAATATTCACATACATTTCAGTTAGTAGAGGAGCCGGGAAATTTTAACATTTGTACACAAGTATTTGTGATTTGATATTTCATTTTCAAAAGGAAGTCTGCACATAACATGTAAATGTTGAACCTTTAATATCTGTTAATTTACCAAATTCTGTCCGAATTCCTCTTTTATTCTATTTTCTATATATGTTTATACTTTAGTTGTTTATTTATTAAAAATATTGAAAGAACCTCATGTTCATGAAAGCGATAAAAGTGGGACGAAAGATACCAAAGGAACAATCAAACTCATAAATGGAAAATAAACTGACAACGCCATGGCTAAATATGAAAACGACAAACAGACAAATAATAGTACACATGACACAATATAGAAAACTAAAGAATAAGCAACACGAACCCCACCAAAAACTAGGGGTCATCTCAGGTGCTCTGGATAAATTGTTCATAGGTTAGGACTTTTTAAACTCTCTATCACAATGTCTCTAACGTGAAAATAATTCATAAGAAAGTGCCTCAACATTTCAAAAGTTTTTGTATCATTTAGAATGTGTGATTAAGTAGGGATTATATCACTGAACCAAGTCTGTTGTCTTCCTATCTCTTTGTATTAATGTGTATTTGCTGTTCAACATTTCATTTCAGAGTATTGGTCACATAATTGGAACAGCCATACCAGACATGAAACTAAGTTTAACAACAGTTAGTTCTTACATGCTGTTTTCTCTCGTGTTTTGTAAGTGTTTATTATAGGATTAAGGATGTCTGCTGGTCATGTTTTTGAATTCTTGTCATATTTTCGATTTTCTCAGGTTTTATCCATACAAATGTATTAAAAAATTTTTTACACGAGACCCCACTTTTGTCTTCATAAATCTGTTCAATAGATCATTTATGACCATTTGAATTTTTGTCATGAAATCCTTGTTATTTTTTCTTGGTTTAAAGGGTAAAAAACAATTCCAATGTTAACAAATAGTAAAGTCTGAAGAAAACCCTTTTCCCGCCATCTTCTAATTGTCTCGTATTTTGAAAACTACACACGAGACTATCGATTTTATTACTTTATTTTGTTTAAATATCAAAGTTGTTTTCATTTAAAGCAATCACATGAAATCCTTGTTATTTTAAATTAGAGCAGCAGACATCCTTAACACTTGCATATAGAGGTTATGATTATCGACTACTCGTAAACTTGTGTAAATTTATGAGTATCTACCAAGTTTAAACAATAATAACATTTAAAAAAAATGTGTTTATTCTATATTATTCTTAAACCAAACACAATTTATATTTTACAATTTTGTTTATTGGCGACTATCTATCATCAAAGTCATAACTAAGGAGTTAGCCGTCATAGTTACTTTCTAAAACCAATAAATGTACCTGTAGTACAATAGATTAAACAATCATACAATGTATTTTCTCAACACTTTCATTTAATGAGTTATAATTCATGTTGTAAGAGTACAAGTAACGAATTAGGTAGTACTCCGCAGTTAGAAAATAATTGAAACTGAACCTCGGAGGCATCAAGTATTCCTGGTTTTCTGAAGAAAAAAAATTAAGCCAACTGTATGTGTCATAAATTTGTACATGTTGAATTCGTAATCAGTATATTGCATAGATTTTAGATTTTATTTTCATAAGTTAAAATGATAAACTATATCTCCTGCTTATGACTACTTTGATGAATATTTTAGCCGGATTTTTGAATACTCATCTGCCTAATTGGATTAAATGGGCGAAATATTTGTCAATTGTCCATTACGCATTTGGTTGTCTCAACATACTGAGTACAGACGGAATGCCTGTTTTATGGTAAGATCATGTACTGTTATTAATTGCATGTCATCGATCTGCATGATTAATATTGTCTTACACACTTAATATAATATTTATCTGTCAAAGAGATATACCACAACTGTTAACCGTAAACTTAACAATGGGATGAATTTAACTTCAACACTTGAAAATCTGGGTTTAATAGCTTTCCTGTGAGCAGCAATCAGCTACATGTATCAAGAAATGGTAATAGCTAGGACAAAAAAGCCCTGGAATATCGTATGAACTGGGATATATATATACACCCTATGTAGGCGCGAATGTTACGGTAATGCATAAAAATCGAAAGTTTACAATCGGAAGCTGAAATATTCGTTTTTTGTCTTAAAGATTTTGTTTTCAAATGCAACCGACTCTCATTGTAATTCCAGAGATGAGGCAAACTTAACTATCTGTTGTATTTTTTATCTGAAGTTCGATGGGATTGATGCGGTCAACATATATAGTTAAACAATTTTGAGCTATTAGGGAGAGAACGTCATCTTTATAGCGGAAATTTTGTAAATAAGATTCTACGTACATAGTTATTGTGTTTATACATAAATGTATATGTGATCAATAATTGCATGTCGCATGTTATTGTGTTTGCACTCACTAAATAATATACATGTCGGTCCAAAATCTCTTTTATAGTTCATGTTGAAAATTTATTTGACTTGGCGACTTAAAATAGAACTTGGATTTGATATTTGAATCTTGTATGTTAATTAAGCCTTTCTAGTTTAATGTTTTCATTTGTTTTATATTTCAGGTGTAATACAACTTCCGTTGAACTTTACCCATCATGCACTGCAAACACAACATTCGTTACAATATCGGACGTTCTAAAAGATTCCGGAATTGACTGTCCTTATTTTTGTTATATAGCAACTTTAGGAATCTTATTTATAGTTTTACGTGTTTTAGGTTATTATGTTATGAAATGGAAACGGTAGACGATATGTATATGTAGTGATGGCGTTTTTATATGTTGTATTGACAATGACAAAAAATTAGTATTTTGTATGACCCGAAATATTAAGGCTTATGTTACTCATCAAAACAGCGTACACAAGACGTTGAAAAATTCAGAAATATACAGTTATTCTTGTAAATACAGAGCATCTTGACTTTTTTATTATTTATTTGTTATTTGCTCTAGTTTGTGTTTAGATTGGCGGCTAATTATATTTAAATAACTGGTTGAATGGATGCCGAGCTAAAATGGGTAGTAAATTTGAAGTTGAATAATTGTTTAGCTATTTTAAACAATAATAATTATTTTCTGTTGGAATGGTTGTAATTACGACAGTAGAAAACTTTCGAGTTCGATTTTGTTCCGTCAAAAACTTTGGCATTAGTGAAAATTATTTGTGCGTTAAATGTCATCGTCACTTTCGTTCCCACTTTGAGCGAATGATTTTGAAAACAGAATGTACTAATTATTCTGCAGATTAAATTCTTATAATTGACAATCAACACTGCTGTCATTAATGAATTGTGATTAGGGACCAACAGAACAAATATCATATCTAGTTTTACCTGTACAATGACGACTACTAAAATGCTTAATGAACTTTAATAATACAGGCGAGCTCCTCTATCTGGTAAATAAAGGCATAGAGGCGCGCATAATTGATGAATTTTTTGCCGTTGAAGGACATAACTCGAAAGTGGTCTTTTGAAATATATTCGTCGTCATCTGTGAAATAGATTTGTCGTAACGGTCAACCAACTCGCTTTAGCATCCGTAACATTTATCGGATTGAGATGAAATATTCTTAATCAACAATTAAGATGCTTACTAAATATATAAATGCAATATACCTTCATCAGCTCCCATGCTTATTCATGCTATTCACGAAGCCCAATTTATTAAATAAAAGGCTAACTGTTTTCTACATTTGAAAATGCCTGTTCCAACTCAGGAATATGACAGTTGTTGTATATTCGTTTGATGTATTTTGTCATTTGATTTTGCAATGTGATTAGGGACATTCCGATTGAATTTTCTTCGGAGTTCAGTATTTTTGTGATTTTACCTTTTTCGGACTCGCTCATTATACGTGTACTTTTAATCATGGAAATATTTAGATTGGCGTCAAAAACTAAGTCTTTAATAAAATTAATATAATTAACATACTATATCGGAAAATATTATTTCTATCGATCATCGCGGTAGGAAGTCGTCAAGAACACAGTATTATTTTATTTAGGGGGTTCACTCTATACACACAAATTTTATTAGTCTTCACTTCAAGGTTAATCGAGCAAATTTGAGCAAATTTTATTAAATAATGCTTTTTACAGTTTTTTTTACTTTACTACGGGCTCATGAGGATCTCAAATCTGATCTAATGCTGTGTCCATAATTATTATTCTACGTATTTCACCTGTATCGGTTTGGACAATTCCATGGACTATTCCATGCACCATTATGCTTAAGGGGTTTTCGTATGTCGTTTCAAGATAATGTATGCTATATACCGTTGTCTGCGACAAATATTTTTTTCCTGATAAGGTCATTTTTTCTGAAAACCAACAAAATATAGTTAACATGTATATATATTTTATCTAACTGTGTTCATTGACCAGGATGATTTGATCGTTAATGACAACACATACCTAAAATTCGTTTTGGTCTATCCCGTTTAACACATTGACATTTCTGCGGGAAATCTGCTATTGAGATGTAATTAATGGATGTAAAATTGGAATAATGCCTATTTAATGTGAAATATAGTGTTCTATGCGTTTGTATTTTTCATGAATTCAAAGGATTGAATGTGATTACATTTTCTACATCTTAATTTGACATCAGGTTTGTACACATTTAGTGTCCTCTCTAGGTAAATAATGTAGTCTATAATCAAAACTGAAGCCGATGCATAACAAAAACTTGTCAGCTGTTTATAGACATATCCATCCTCTTTTAATGGTACTTGACTTAGATAAGTTAAAGGCCTTTTCATTTTTAATGCATAATTTCAAACAGATGTAAAAAAAATGTATGATACTACAATATGTTTATAAATGTACACTTACACATGATTATAATAATGTTATAGATATATCACTATGCTTTTAAGCTGGTTTTCAGCCATATATTTCAATTTTGGATTTATAATGAATAAAAACTCATTAATTAAGCAACTAACTATATCTGCATGGAATATACATGGTCTTGGTGACAAATCAAATGATGATTTTTTTCTTAATAGTATAAAAAGTGACATAAATATCTTATTAGAAACCTGGAAAGGAGAATGTAAAGAATATAATATCCCTGGCTTTAATACCTTTTCTAAAATAAGAAAAAAGAAGAAGAAAGCAAAAAGACATAGTGGCGGGATACTAGTATACTATAAAAAAAATATATTCCAAAGGGATTTCCCATATTCATGAAGGTACTAATTCACAAAACAGGCTATGGCTTAAATTTGACAAAAAATTCTTTGACCTTACATATGACTTATACTTGTGTGCTGTTTATATCCCCCCTGTAAATTCCACTCATTATGAAAATGACTATACTAAGCTAGAAAAGGAAATAAGTACATATTCAAACAAAGGAAAAATTGCCTTAATAGGAGATTTTATCTCCCGCACTAGCAGTCACCCAGATTTTATAGAAAATGATGACCCAGATCTATTTAATGTACATTATCAACATATATTACCTCAAAATTATGATGTGGATCAATTTAAAAAAAAAAGAAATAACCAAGATAAAATACTAAATGCACAGGGTAACAATCTTTTAGAATTATGCTTGTCATCAAGACTACGTATACTATTGGCAGATACATTGGTGATTCTTTGGGATATTTTACATGTTTCACGCCTAATGGCTTGAGTACAGTAGATTATGATATTGTAAGTAAGAGTCTCCTGACCTCAGTAATATACTTTAAAACTAATGAAATCAACTACCTTTCAGATCATGCACAAATTGAAATATTTCTTAAATGTAATATAAGTGAAAAACAGTATCTGTTTCCAGAAGACAAATGGAAAACGATGAAATCTTATAAGTGGAACGATATATTAAATCAAACCCTATCTTCTGAAAATTTTATAAATGAAATTATAAACTTTGAAGCAAAGAAATATAGTGAAAATCAAAATGGGATAGATCAGGCAGCTAGTGAGCTTGATTTAATTTTATGTAACTTAACAGAAAAATCTTGTACACTAAGACATGTAAGAGGTATACCAAACTTTAAAAGAAACACAAAAAAAAAAGAAAGAAACAAAAATGGTCAGATAATGAGGTATATGAATATAAAAAGTCAATAAATGCAGTTGGAAAAGAATTAAGACAAAATCCCTTTAACTGTTCACTGAAACATAAATATTTTCGTTTACTTAAATCTTTTAGAAAGTTAAAAAAAAAAATAAATAGAATATAAAAGAAAATCTTTGAATCTTTGATAAACTTTCAGATTCGATGAATAAGAATCCTCGGGAATACTGGAAAATACTAAAATCACTAGAAAACAAAAATATAGATGGAGATGATGATTTAAAAGAAATGTTAAAAGACAGTGAAAGCACAATTAAAATTTAAAAAATCAGGGAATAATGATTTTCAAACCAAAATTGAGCAAAAGCTGAAAAAATTTTGAATATACTATTTCTTTTAACCCAGAGACAGACAAGCCTATTACTTGCTCTGAAATGAAATGTATTATAAAAGACTTTAAAAAATGGAAAAGCGAGCGGTCCAGATAGTAGTCCAGAAACTACCAAAGCATATGCTAAACTATTTAATCTTATGTTAAAAACTGGATACTATCCAACTCCCTGGAATTCTGCATACATAACTTTGGTACATAAATCTGGTGACAAATGTAATCCAAGCACCAAGCAATTACAGAGGAATTTCATTAATCAATTGTATATCCAAATTATTTAGCATTATCTTCAATCAAAGAATGATTAAAACTATGGAAAAAAAAAAAAAAAACTAATGCCCAGTTTGGATTTAGAGTTAATCATAGAACTGCAGACAGTGTATTTATCCTTAAAACTTTGATTAATAAATATATTCAAATAAAAGAAAACTTTATGTCTGTTTTGTAGATCTTAAAAAGGCTTTTGATTCCCTTTGGAGAATTGGAATGCTTTATAAGCTAGCTATAATGGGTGTAGGAAAATATATGTTTGAAATAATAAAACAACAGTTTATTCAAACTGAAGCATCTATAAAATATAATGATAAACATTTTAGATTCTTTCCCATTGACCGAGGAGTAAAACAAGGGGACATTATTAGTCCCACACTCTTCGATTTATTTATTAATGGCATAGTTGAAAATTTTGACCATAAAGGTTCAAAACCCTTGGGAATATTAAATTCTGATATAGGAAGTCTTTTGTTTGCCGATGACCTTATAATTTTATCTGAAAGTAAAGAAGGTATTCAAAATAGCTTAAATAACTTATCAAATTGCTGTGAAAAATGGCAGTTATGTCTAAATACTAAAAAAACAAAAACGATGATCATTGAACAAAGAACTACAAAACTGGAACCATACATTATTAGGTTCAACAATGAAAAATTGATAACGTTACTGAGTATAAATTTCTGGGCACTCTGATAAAAAATAATGGAAATCTAAATGCAAGTTTAACAGATTTAGCCCAAAAATCTAGGAAAGCTCTTTTTTCATTAAAAACACATGCAGCCTTTTGCGGAAATTTCCCTGTTAATGTATCCTTTTTAATCTTTTTGATTCTCTTATAAAACCAATTTTAACATATAATGCTGAAATATCATACATGGATACAAATCAATCTTATTATAGAGCAAAAGGCAGATTAAAATCCAAAAAAAAAGATATAGATAATTTCCAATATTTGGATAAGACTCCCTTAGAAAAGGTTCATGTTAATTTCTGTAAATATATTCTAGGTACTAAAAAAACATCTGCTAATTTAGGTGTTAAAGCTGAACTTGGTAGACAACCAATAGAAAAATATATACAAACACAAGCAATTCTTTATTGGGATAGATTAAATACTGAAAACATAAACCCATTACTAAAAGAAAGTTATAGATTAAGTAAACACCTTGATTCACAAGAAATTTATACTTGGTCCACTTTTATCAAAGATTCAACACAAGAAATGAATATTGATATACAAAAAATAATGTCCTGTCAAAATATGGAACAAGTTAACAAACTAAAGCCTTGAATCAAGAATATTACAAGCAATTTTTATTCAGAACTACTGGAAAATAAAATAAATAGTTTGAACGAAAATAACAAATTTTTTCTTTACAAAATTATTAAAATCAAACAACACCAATAATTCTATCTAAAATATCCAAATTTTGAAACCAGACGTTTATTTACCAAAATTAGAGTTATTAACCATAATTTGCTCATTGAGAAGGGCAGATATCTAAAAATACCTCGAGACAATAGAACATGTCCAATTTGTAAAACCTTAGAAGATGAAAATCACTTTCTCCTCTACTGTCAAATTAATAATGTTTTACGTATAAAACTTTTTAATGATATGACAATAGATAATCCTATGTTTCCAAATCTATCTGATACTCAAAAACTAGTAGTCCTACTAAATCCTTCTAATATAAACCAAGTGAAAAAAAACAGGTTCCTTTATAAAACAGTCTTTAGAGCTGAGGACAGGGACTCTTAGTAAGTTTTACTTGTACAGTACACAAAGAAAAAAAAAAACAAAAACACTTTTACAACGTATTATAAATACATGTATACATCGATCATGTGCATTTCTCAAAACTGGCGCACAAGTTAACCAACCACATTAACAACATACTTTATACTCAGAAACGACGTTTGTGACGATAGATTTGTTAGTGGACCAGTTTAAAGACAGTCTGCCTTCCCATTAATATCTACAGTTCAAAATCTAAAATTGACAATATTTTCATACAGTACGATGAAATAAAACATACTCCTTCAAATTTTACTGAATAAAATACATGTACAAGGGGGGATCGTTTCAGACGTATTGCATTGAAATTTTCGTAATTTTTAGAACGACAAGTAATTAATATATAGATTCGCAACACAAAAAAAACCCAAAAATATGTTAATGCCGAATGCATTCCTTCTGATAATAATAAACATTATTAGAGTTAAAAATTAAGGATGCAATAGGACAATGTTTTATTAACCCTCATCATAAAAGATATTATGATAGCTTTTGCTAAAAGATCTGGTCCTTAAAATAGTGTTTATAGTGACGTACTCCTCCGAGATACAGATTACAACACGTGGGACAATATGCCTAATGCGCCTTGAAATGAGGAACTCAAAAAGTCACGTGTAACATTAAAATCTCGGTGTAGTGATATTTGACACATTTCTATGATAAACAAATGACTGAGCTGAACCATTTGTGTTAATTTAGAAAGTAGTGGAATACAGAAAAAATGTTTAAAATGTATGGAGCTATTAAATGTGTTCAAAGAATTAAATTTTCAAAAAACTTATTGTGTTAAAAATGGAATTTTTTTACCATCACAAAAGGATACTTGGGGTTTGCTAATTTACGGAATAAGTAATCTTACGTACCCCGAAAATTTAACCACATAGGTGAAAATGTCTCAGCTTCGAAACGAGCCATCACACATATCCAAGTTAACGATATGGACTTAACAACAGAAGAAAACGTTACCATTACGGCCTATGGAGAACCTAATACGCATCTTGACCCACGTACAGTATTCTTGTGAAAGTTGTAGCCTTCGAAACTAGAAATTTATCGGTGATTGGTGGTATTGTGAAAACATTTAAAACCTTTGTCCCAGGCAATGTAGTTAGAGAAATTTTCATGACGTACGAAAGAACAAACTGACAATGGGTAACGTTAATGCTCTAACACCTAAGGGGAGGGACATTAAACTCAGCTTTACAAATCATTACAGGGCTAGGCTTACAGCTTTTTGCACGGTATTTTGACTTGAAATCGATAAAACGAATCATGCTTCACTACCTTTGATGCGACTGTCATAGAAGTGAGAGATTTAGCTAGCTATAAAACCAGGTTCAATCCACCATTTTCTACATTTGTATATGCTTTTACCAAGTCAGGAATATGACAGTTCTTGTCCATTTGTTTTTGGTGCGTTTTGTTATTTGATTTTGCCATGTGATTATAGACTTTCCGAATTGATTTTCCACTGAGTTCAGTATTTTTGTGATTTTACTTTTTTTCAAGTGGTTCAAAATAAGCGTAACAGATTTACGACATAAAACACTTAAGCAGTCACACAGAGGAAAGGTATTTGTAGGAAGTATTCAGATAGAAGGAAAAAAAATATAAATTGGACGAATTCACACAAAAAAAACTCCAGAAAGCTATTATTATAATAATTGTTGGGAAGTGTTCACACAATAAAATAGATGCTACGATAGTTATCAGTGGACAATGAACCCAAGTTAATTCAAATCATTCTAATGATCTCCAATGTAATTTTGTAAATATTGAAATATTGAGTGACGGAAACATCACGGTTGCTCGAGGGACCATCTTATGAATCCATTGGCAATAATCTAATCATTTAATTGTTTAATGATTTTATTCATTTAATTGACTTCCTGTACTGATAAATCATCGCTTCTCGTATAAATTATATTTACTTGATTTGTCAGAGATTTATCAGGGGTAGAATATAAAACTTACAATATTTGAATGACACGTCAAGCTAATAGAATCTTTGATTTAAACTGTTATTTAATGAAAAAAAAAGAGTCTAAAAGTGATTAATTACATCGGTTTAAGACAATGTATAGTGTGTTTAATATGTACATAACAGTATTATTTATACCAGGAATATATTATCAGTCTCAATCTATTCTTAAATTCAAATTTACGAAAGGAAGAATAATGAGTCGACATGTAGTCTTAAGGAACATCGTACCATCTATGTATCAGTGTGCTCAAATATGCCTTAGTTTCAACAAATGCAAATCTTTTAGTTTTGGTCGTGTCGACAAAAAATGTCTCATTTCAAATATGGAATGGACAATCCGTAATTTAGATTTCAACAATGATTATGTGTTTGCATGGAAGGATGACATCCCAACTGTAAGTATATATAAAATGATATATTTAAACAACACGCAATTGACTAGCCGGTCGAACAACGGATGTTCCTAAACCCTGCTGACTGCCATTGGCAATTGCCAACTAAAATGTAACAAATTGAACCTCAATTAGACAAGAGAAATAGAAGGAATATTTTCTTCTGCAGTTTTATGATAAAATTTTTAGGCTAGAAAGGACTTATAACACTTGCGTTGACTTTTTAGACTTTTAGTGCTGTATTTCAATTGGTAAAATATTTTCTAAACTGCTATCTTTATTCTGTTAATTTATCATGATTTCTGTCGCTTAAATGGGCATTGATAATTTCAATTTTCGCTAAAATAGGTGAACAAACTGGTATTAAAATGGACATTGATAATTTCATTTTTAGCTAAAATGGATTAAAAATCTTGCGCCAAAAGGATAATACTTTGTCGCTAAAACGTTCGATTGTTTTCGATAAAATATCCTATCAACGCTCAAATGTATTTTGTGGTACTTATCTACGCAATGTCTACCGTACGACTGTGGTTAAGCTTTGCACAAGCATTGTTTTGTGTCTGTTTATACGACAGTTCTAACTGCAGCATGGTTGCACTCCTGAGTTTCATTTTCTGATACGTCCTGAATCTGATCCTTATTTTCTTTCAACTGTTACATATTATATTTAGTGACAGTATGATGTATCGTTCATAAAATATATTATAATTATTCTTGTTGCATAAAATCAAATACAAAATATATTACGGTATATTTGTTGCATAAAATCACATACAAAATATACTATAATTATGCTTGTACATAAAATCACCTACACAATATATTATAATTATACTTGTTGCATAAAATCACTTAAAAATTATATTATAATTATACATGTTGCATAAAACCACTTACAAAATATATTATAGTTATAAGTGTTGCATAGAAACACATACAAAATGTATTATAAATATATTTTTTGCATAGAAACACATATAAAATATATTAACACAGTTTACGAAAAAACAAAACTAAGCACCAAATGAAAATATATTTGAAGAATAGCAAAAAAAACAGAAATAAAACCGAAAAGAAAAATCCTTTCTGTACAAGACATTTACATAAATATTACGTATACCATGCATTAATTTTAGAAATTAGGAGGAACATGTGGTGGCTATCATGGCTGTCAGGACGAGGAAATCTGCTTGAGGGAAAGCGAGTACGACAGTAGTTGCGTTCCATGTAAGTCTATCAATATTAATTTTGATATGCTAATACATTTATTGCTTCAAAATCAATTTCCTAATATTGTTCAAGGCTATTTCTCTTAAAATATTTATTTTATTCCCAAATGACACATGAATATTTATTGTTGAAACTCATCGTTGGTGTTTGTCAATAACTACTTGAAAATCTGGTCTCCTTAATTAACATAATACTAATAAACGACAGGCATTCATTCCAGATTTTTAAATACAGATGGATTGTCATTTCATATGATTAGTTCGAATGAAAGTAATTTGTTCAATTTAATGCAGCACTCATAATAATATCCTAAAATTGTCTGTTCTTTGCTTATAAATATACTTATTCTTAATGTGCCTTGCTCAAACGCAGCTCCTAACTTTTTTCATTTTTTTCATTTTTTTAAGAAGGAGGTGACCATTTAGAGAGGCAAGACAACATGATTCTATCCAATAGGACTGTAACTGCAATGTATCAGTCATTTTTGTCAATTCTTTGAATATTAAATTCTATATCCCCTTTTAAATAACAATAATGTTGGCATGGCGTGTGTCCATCCTTGCCCAATCACCACTGTCTTTGGTATCATATTGATAAACATAATATACCATTTCATAGAGTTATATTACAATTCAATTAATCAAGTTAACTTGTCGTACGACACTATAACATGGTTGATGGTCAAATAATGGTCTAATTATATATATATATTACAGACTACCAGTGTTTAAACGGCGATTCCTCTGTATCGTACTGTCCGTATTTGTCTACACGAGGAGGGTGTGATAAGATATAATTAAGGTCTAATTGTATATATTTCAGACTACCTGTGTTTAAACGGCGATTCCACTGTAACGTACTGTCCGTATTGGTCTATACGAGGAGGATACCCTTATTATAAGATAATTATATATATATTTCAGACTACCAGTGTTTGAACGGTAATCCCTCTATAACGTACTGTCGGTATTGGTCTTCACGAGGAGGGTGTGATAAGAACAACATAGATACGTATGTAGGAACTGCATTGTGGGGGCATGGATCATGGCTATATATGGCATATCACTGTAAACGGGAGTGTAGATTCTGCTTAGAACGTTTCTAAAATTCAGGTCCAGAGTCGGGTTACATTTGGTGATTTGTTTTAAAAACTACCTGATTCTGGTGATTACATTTTTAATTTGAAAGATCATTTATTGGATCAAGCTATTGATACAAAAGTTGAAAATATCGTCATTTTAGGGCATATTGTTGAAGACTTTCTGAAACATAGTAATGTCCGACTGAAAAATATTATCAGAAGATACGTCTCAGTATATCGACGAACCTACCAATCTACGGATAACTCTTGTTTAGAATAAGTGTTTGCTTTGTTAGAAATGTTATAGATCTTGTTTGTCAAAATAATTGTATTTTAAATTGTTCAAGGGACGCGATTGTTACAATCACATTGTGAAAAATAAAAGCATATAAACATTATAAAAATCTAAATGAATGATAAAATATGTTTTTTCTAAGAGAATTTGACATTATTATTGAAGGTATTTTGACATATGAATAATTCTATGTATGTACAGTATGTCGTATTTTTCTGATGTCTGTACTTGGATCTTTCGCCTCTCTTTTACAGCTAATAAAAACTCTATATCTCTTGCCTTTCGTGCATTGAGGATCTTTCAATGCGATGCTGGTCCAAAAAAAAATTCGAATGTGGTATCTTGATTCAAATAAGGATACGACAGTAGAGCCAAATATTCTAACCAAATTTTGGTTATTTATTTAAGATTCGAGTATAGTAAATTCTTATCTTGTGTGTTTACTTACTTACTTACTTATCCTCTTCATCCCAAGTGGGACATAAGGCCACAACAAACTGCCTCCACTTCTCGCTGTCCTTAGCCATGTACTGGGCTTGGCCCCAGGTGTAGCCCATTGCTTCTAATTCTGCTGTTACAGTTCTTCGCCAGGCGATTCTAGGCCTCCCTGGTTTCCTTTTTCCTGGTGGTGTCCAATATAAAGCTGTTTTAGGTGTGCGATCTTGTGGCATTCTCAGTACATGGCCTAACCATCTAAATCTTCGTTGTTTGATTTCTGCTGTTATACTTTTAGCATTGCATTTCTTCAAACGGCTCTTGTTGCTGATCTTATTTGGCCAGAATATTTTGCTGATTTTTCTAAGGCAGCTAGTATGGAAAGCATCTACTTTTTGAAGGTCACTCACTAAAACACGCCAAGTTTCCGAACTATACAGTAGGACAGTTTTTACATTGCTGTTGTAAATTCGCAGTTTGGTCCTTAAACTGTACTGGTTAGACTTCCAGATTGTATGAAGTCTAGCAAATGTTGCGCGTGCCTTAGATAGTCTTGCCTTTATATCCTTCCCTGTTCCATTATCTTTGCTTATGATGCTTCCAAGGTAGGTGAAATCGTCAACACTGCCCACTGGCAGTTCATTGATTGTTATTTGTGTTGTATTTCTAATACACCATTGTCTTAGTTTAGTCAGATGATTGACTTGCAAACATGTTTACCCCCTACTGCATTATGACCCTACGATCCAAAAGGTGATTGGGGAATATGAATATGGTCACTTTGTCTTCTTTCGGCCGGCAGTAAAACCTGAAGTTCGGCGTCCTGATGGCTGTGTTAAGTGTTTAAATTATCAGCCACATCCAGTCAGGTTTGAGATGTTCCATCCAATGCTCTTGTAGAGAGTGTGTCATTCTCTGCACGGTAGGAACTATTGCAACAACTATCTGAGTGGCCCATAGGTAGCGTTTTGCAAAGTTGAATATTATTTTCCTATGCCAGTCTTAATCCCTCTCCCAACCATAGACTGATTCCGATCAATCTTTACTATTAATTGATTATCAATAATATTCATTACGGTTTGCTAATTAGTAATTTTCATAATTGTATTTTTATCAATAAATCAATCAAATTGTATCTCCATCAATAAATCAATTATATTGTATTTACATCAGTTAATCCATTAAGCATTTCTATCCAATTTTCAAGCTAATTTTTTTTTTGCAGATCCCGAGGTTCCTACTTGAATGCTAATATTTTTATCGTGCTGATAATTTTAAAATGGCAAATGTTTGGAAGGCCAAGCCTTTTATGTTTCAAAAAGCCTTTAGCTGCTAACTTAGGTAACGTCGAATTTGTAATTCACGAGAAATACAACCACACTTTATTTTTGAACGATAGTCCACTCTTGTTAACAAGTTCGGGTATAAACACAAACCAAGTTTTTCATGAAAATAAGAGGGCAAAACACATAAGAAGACAAAATTTGAAAAAAAATTCATATGGGTTGCTATAGAGTTTAAAATGCTTTCTATGTTGTGTCATGTGTACTATTGTTTGTCTGTTTGTTCTTTTCATTTTTAGCCATGGCGTAGTAAATTATCTTTCGTCCCTCTCTTTAATATAATAATCAGAACGAATGACAAAACAATTGGAATTGGGAATCATAGAAGCAAAACTGATCGGGGAAATTAAGCATAACGTTTATACCTTAAAGATAAAAAAAAAAAAAAAATAACATAAATAATAAGAATTGTCTCTTCATTTTTACATATCTACGTCAAAGTAACAAAATTACTTATCAACGATAGTGCTTAGTAACATCTTCATCGCATACATAATTCCTTTATTCATTCTATTTGAATGGAATTAATTTGGTTTGGAATAGAATTTTAAATGCTTATAATAATGAGAACGAATGGCGAATCAATTCGAATTTGGAAACACAGAAGCAAAACTGTGATGTCCCGGGAAATTTAGCATAAATTGTATACCTTAAAGATGAAAAACCTAATAATACGAATTATCTTTTCATTTTTACATCTAAACGTCAAAGTTACCAAATAACTAATTCAGTATGGTAATAAGTGACATCTTCATTGTATAAACAGTTATTCCTTTTTCTATTTTATTAGTATTGCATGCCTCTCACCTTCCGTTTGAATTCACCTCACGTTTTTCTCATCCTATACGATGTGGGTATGCTCATTGTCGAATGTCGTACGGTGAAAAGTTTAGAAAAAAATCATTCAAATTGGCAGGCAGACGCGTCTATCTGTATTCTCAGTCAATGATATCTTCATTTTTCGAGCAATTGTATTGTCCTACCAATTAACACTCTCACAGAAATAATGAACTTTTTACATGTACAAAATACCTTCAACACGAAAATGACTACAACTGACTGACTGACTGACTGTTTGTAGATCGTATAAAGAATCGGACACTGAAACCGGGAGCCGTGACCCGTATAACACATTTATCGAACGTGGGACCTTCACTTTTGTCATCTTTCGACTAGCAGTAAAACCTCAAGATGGGCGTCCAACGTGGCTATGTTTAGTGTCTTAATTACCACATCCAGTCAGGTTTGAGATGTTCCATCCAATGCCTCTTGTAGAGAGTGTGTCATCCTCTGCACGGTAGGAACTATTGCAACAACTATCTGAGTAGCCCATAGGTAGCGTTTTGCAAAGTTGAATATCATTTTCCTATGCCAGTCTTAATCCCTATCCCAACCATAGACTGATTCCGATCAAGCCTTACTATTAATTGATTATCAATTATGTTCATTACGGTTTGCTAATTAATAATGTTCATAATTGTATTTTTATCAATAAATCAATCAAATTGTATTTTTATGCCCCACCTACGATAGTAGAGGGGCATTATGTTTTCTGGTCTGTGCGTCCGTCCGTCCGTCCGTCCGTCTGTCCGTCCGTCCGTCTGTCCGTTCGTTCGTCCGTCCGTCTGTCCCGCTTCAGGTTAAAGTTTTTGGTCAAGGTAGTCCAATCGACTTCAAACTTAGTACACATGTCCCCTATGATATGATCTTTCTAATTTTAATGCCAAATTAGAGTTTTTACCCCAATTTCACGGTCCACTGAACATGGAAAATGTTAGTGTGAGTGGGGCATTCGTGTACTGAGGACACATTCTTGTTATCAATAAATCAATCAAATTGTATTTCATCAATAAATCAATTATATTGAATTTACATCAGTTAATCCATTTAGCATTTCTATCCAATTTTCAAGTTAAAATTTATTTATTTTACAGAACCCGAGGTTTCTTCCTGAATGCTAATATTCTTGTCGTGCTGATAATTTAAAAAACGGCAAATGTTTGGACGGCCAAGCCTTTTGTGTTTCAAAAAGCTTTTAGCTGCTAACTTTGGTAACGTCGAATTTGTAATTCACAAGAAATAGAACCACACGGTTTTTTTTCTGAACGATAGTCCACTCGTACTTAACATGTTCGGGTAACAAAAAAACTAGTTTTTCATCACAAGAAGAGGGCAAAACAAGTCAGAATTTGGCCAAAAAATCGTATGGGTTGGTATAGAGTTTAAAATGCTTAATATAATAATCAGAACGAAGGACAAAAACAATTGGAATTCGGAATCACAGAAGCAAAACTGTATTGTTCGGGGAAGTTAAACATAACGTTTATACCTTAAAGATATTAAAATAAATTAAAATAATAAAAAACAAGAATGTGTCCAAAGTACACGGATGCCCCACTCGCAGTATCATTTTTGATGTTCAATGGACCGTGAAATTGGGTAAAAAATCTAACTTGGCATTAAAATTAAAAAGATTATACCATAGGGAACATGTGTACTAAGTGTCAAGTTGATCGGACTTCAACTTTATCAAAAACTACCTTGACCAAAAACTTTAACCTGAAACTCACACTTTCATTGTCTATGTTCAGAAATTGAGGTCAAAAGTTTAATCTGGCTTTAAAATTAGAAAGATTATATCATAAGCAAGATGTGTATTAGGTTTCAAGTTGATGGGGCTTCAGCTTCATCAAAAACTACCTTGACCAAAAACTTTAACCTGAAGCGGGACAGATGGACGGACGAACAGACGAACGAATAGACGGAGGCACAGACCAGAAAACATAATGCCCCTCTACTATCGTAGGTGGTGCATAAAAAACTCCATAAACAATACGAACTGTCTCTTCAATTTTAAATCGCCATGTGAAAGTAACCAAATAACTAATCAACGGTGGTGCTTAGTTACATCTTCATCGCATAAATAATTCCTTTATTCATTCTATTTGAATGAAGTTTATATGGTTTGGTATAGAGTTTATTATGCTTATAATAATCAGAACGAATGGCGTATCAATTCGAATCGGGAAACACAGAAGCAAAACTGTAATATTCAGGGATATTAAGCCTAACATTTATATCTGAAAGATGAAAAAATAATAATAACAAAAACATCTAAATAATAAAAATTATCTCTTCAATTTTACATATCTCTACGTCAAAGTAACCAAATTACTAATCAACGATAGTGCTTAGTTCCATCTTCGTCGCATAAATAATTTCTTTATTGATTCTATTTGAATGAAATTCATTTGGTTTGGTATAGAGTTTGAAATGCTTATAATAATCAGAACGAATGACAAATCAATACGAATTAGGAAACACAGAAGCAAAACTGTAACGTTCCGGGAAACTAAGCATAACTTTTATACCTCAAAGATGAAAAACGTAATAATGAGAATTATTTAAGTTTTCATTTTTACATCTCATCGTTAAAGTAACCAAATTACTAATTAATTAAGGATACGTGACATCTTCATTGTATAAACAGTTATTCCTTTTTCTTGTGTATTTGTATTGCATACCCCTTCCCTCCCCTTTGAATTTGTTTCAGGTTTATTTCAATTCATACGTAGTGGGATTTACTCATTGCTGAATGTGGTACGGTAAACGTTTATAAAATGTTACAAATTGTCTGTCGGACTCGTCTATTTGTATGCTAAGCCAATGATATCTGCAATTGTATTGTCCGACCAAATAACACTTTCACATAAATTATGGAACATGTACAAAAAAACTCCAAGATCATTTAAACACTACAACGGATACAACGTTATAGAAACTGGAAAAGAGGGGTGGTCGGAAAGGTTGCTACTTGCACAAAACCATCTACGCATATTTGTTGTTGCATCGATATTTACTACACGATATATCGGATTCTATTTCCCAATTCTGATCTGACGGTGGTTGCAAATTTATACATCTCGCACTACCAAGCAGACGTCTTACTTTAGCAAGTGTTTTACTGCCAGAACGGTTACCGTTATAAGTTATATGGTTCGCTATTGACCCCTAAGAATCCTTATCGCACCGCGGGTAAATTATCACGTTGGGATTAGTTTAAATCCGTCACGTGGTGACTTGTAGGTTATATGGTTCGCCAGTGCCCCTACGGATCCATAGGGGTCACCACTTGAATCCTTTATTTCAATCACAACGTCCCTATTTACCCGCGCTACGAAAAATAGCCTGCTGTTTAATCCGTATCACTTGACTTTGATGTGCACCCTTCATCACACATCCTACTAAACTTTTTCATTTATGACAGTAGTGAGCCCGACTAAATTTACGTTGAATGCCATGTTTTAATTTATGCAAGATTCTCAAGATTTCCTAAATGAGTCCTCAATAGAGCGGTCATTAGGGTGTGAAGTCATTGTTTGGCATGTGAAGTCACACAGACTTCGAGCTTTCATTTTTTTCTGGCACAAGAAATGCATCTATAAAAAAACTCACACAAAAATTACAAATAAACAAAATATTTCTATGAACAACGGGGCGCACATTGTAAGGTAACCAAGGTGTTTCGGATAAAGAAATTTTAAGCTTTTAATACAAGACAAAGGTAAATCAGAAAGTAACCAAGGTGCTAGGGATCAGAAGTCAGTTCAAAGATACTCTCCTATTTAAATATATGATAAAGTGTATACAACATTGAAAAATCCGTAGTACATGCCGTATCACCCTCGAACCTCGGGCTGATATCGGTATCTCGGGATGATACGGCATATGGTACGAATTGTTTCCATTTATTATTCTTTATTTATCATATACTGCATGTCTAATGCAGTGCTCTTTGCATATGTGTAACGATTAGAAGAAAACTAGTCGTGTTTGCATTCCCGGTATAATAACACTGTATCATCATAATGAGATCACTATCCGAGATGATATAGTTGTATCTGCCCCGCCAAAAAATCCGTATCAGCTTCCGGTGTTAATCTTCTTAATTTTCAGAAGTTTATGATAAAATAATAATAATAACTATATTCTATTCAATAAAATATCAAGCATATTAATTATCACAATATATACGATACATAACACATATATGGTAAAATATAATGTCATTGTATGAGTGTAGTATCCTGAATAAGTGCATGGAAAAATTTGCTGATATTACCCACGGAATCTTTAAAGATTGTTCTTCATGTAAATTATATGTTTAACCCCGCCACATTATTTAAATATGAGCATGTCCCAAGTCGGGAGCCTGTAATTCAGTGATTGTCGTTTATTTATGTGTTACATATTTGTTTTTCGTTCATTTTTTTTATATAAATAAGGCCATTAGTTTTGTCGTTTGAATTGTTTTTCATTGTCTTATCAGGGCCTTTTATAGCTGACTAGGCGGTATGGGCTTTGCACATTTTTGAAGGCCGTACGGTGACCTATAATTGTTAATGTCTGTGTCATTTTGGTCTCTTGTGGACAGTTGTCTCATTGGCAATCATACCACATCTTCTTTTTTATATTATAGTTTCGATATACAAAAAATGATAACACACAAATTAATATGACATAAAAATATCATATAAAAATATTTTAAATTAAAAATATAATTTAAGTTAAAAATAATTTTAATTAAAAATAGTTCGAATAAAAATAAGTTAAATAATATAAAAATGAAGAAGCCACACTTACTTTTGATCAAGTACTCTTTAACGCTGATTTTGAATTCCTTTTATTCAGTTTCGATGTAAACCTAAGTGATTGACTATTGATTGCTATTTAGAGGTTAATACATGGCCTTTTCCATATCGACCCGTGTATCATCCCTCGACCCCTATTAGAACTGCAACTAAGTCTCGGCCTGATATTGGAGTCTCGGGATTATACACGGACCGATATGTAAGCGCCATGTATTAATCTCTAAATATCGTCGTCAATCACTTAGGTTTACATCGAAACTAATTCCAATTGAATACTAACAAGAATTAAAACACAGATAATTGCCGCGCAATGTTTTCAAATGAATTTAATTTCAGTTTTGGACATAAATGTTTGTAGGGATTATTTTTTTAATATTTCAAATAAGTATGGGCCTATTTAATTTTTGCATTGATGTAAAACATATTATTGTAGTTGTATATGGTAAGCAGATTTGTGATGCTTCAAATAACCTGTTTGTTTTTAAAGATTTATAAATACCCTGTCACGACAAGTCTAAGTTTTTGAAAGATGGTTTCTGCTTTGTATCGATCTGATGAGTTAAGCCTAATTTAATCCTTATTATTGTTTTGCATAGTTTGTTTTTGTGTTGTGCCGTTGCATTACTGTCTCTGCAGGTTTTTATGATAGTTAACTCCGCCACATTCTTAATATGACTGTCCCAAGTCGGTTTTTTTTTTTGGGGGGGGGGTCTGTAGAAATCTCATAGAATTACAGAGTGTAGGAAGCTGCATACAAATTAAGTCCTTGAAGTATATTGCACTGTTACGCAACGTTTTATGCACACCATCTGATTGTTGAACTAAACAGAAAATTGTGCGAAAAACGTCGGAGGATTATAACATTGATGAAGGATATTTTATTGTATGTACAATGTATATAATGATTAAATCAGATAAATGATTATAAATGTTCACATGCTATATTATTTCACAAAGTATAAAAGGTAAATATAACATAGTAGATATAGGAAGATGTGGTATAAGTGCCAATGAGACAACTCTCCATCCAAGTCGAAAATTATAAAAGTAAAGCATTATAGGTCAAGTTACGGAACCTTGACTCATATCGAACAGCACATGTTTTACTTAGATTGTGCCGATTTCAAACAATTTCAAGCATTGCATATAGATGAATACAAAAAGCATATTCATCATAAGAAAGGTATCTCTACATATATATAAACAGCGAAAAAAAAACCATTAATGTCATCGTCTTATTAGATTAAAGTTACTTTCAAACACGTTGAACTGTACAAAAAAAAAACCAACAGGCGAAGCAGGTCAGTTGCTCTTTTGGGTATATTGATAATACTCTTATGATGATCTTAGTTTTAATTTACACCAATTCTCAGATTTACATGTACTTTAGGTTGTATATATTTCAAAATCACGATTCATGTATATGTAGGAATATTTGTACATACATGGAATGCATGAAGAATACCTTGCAAATTGTTACACTTTGTGTTTAATCCTTTCGTATAATGAATAACACAATAATTAATCCTAACTTATCAATATGTGGTGTGTACAACATAAACAATAATTCGGTGAGTTGCGTAAATTATCTTTGTGTCACTAAGTTACCTTTTCACATCAAAGTTAATTTATATGCAAAACTATACAATCATTTCAGTGTACACAAATACCACTAAGGACAGGCTAAAGACGAATGTTGGTGTAACAGTATCAAATCCTGAAATTGATACAATAATGGTTAATGTTTATTTACGTATGTCATAGTGAACACAAAGGAAACACATATAATTTACCAAGGAGTGTAATTTTATCTTACGAATATTCTTATTTATTGTACACAAAAACATACATACGACCTACACATTGTTAGAGAAAATTAAAAGAAGGGTAAGACTTAAGACAGTTCGTTTCTGTTCCACAAGTGTTATCATTAGTTTTTCATATTATTCTTTTGTAATGAATAGCGACAAATTAAAAAAAATAATTGGACTCTCTTGTCATAAGATAATGGTTAACCAATTCATAATCACGAACGCCCATTTTTCATTTTGTTTTTACAAAAATACACTAACTGAAACGTAATGTTAACAGAGAAAAATATTGCATATGCAGATAATGATAATGTCACTATGTATGTTTATATATGTTGATGAACAAAACAATGTACAATTGTTGTAATGTAGTACACATTCTTGTTTAGTTGTCTCATGAAGCACGTCATAGAACGTGGGTTTTTCTTGCTGTGGTGAAGACCATATGGTGACATTCGGTTGTTTTTGCTCTTGGGTCGATCGAGTTGTTGTCTCTTTGACCCAGAAAGAGATTAAACCAAAAAAAAATTGATGACGTCAACTTTTAAAAACACGTGCATTAAAGCTGACAAGTATATTATAGTTTAAGAATTGGGCATATCCATGGCGTTAGTTTTAGAATCTTTTATCTTTAAATCATAACTTATTTAGAAGAAGAATGGCGTATATAAATAAACGTTAAAGAGCTAAAACCCATCTTCATCCCCCTAACAAATTATCAGAATCCTGTATTTCACTAGTTATCGTTAGTTACTGTCTTTAACATTTCTCTTTTATTGATGCTTTTATCTTGAATCAAGTTTTTTCATAAAAATTTTAATATTTGTTATATTTGGGTCTTATATACATGTTCATTAATATTCGGGAACCTAAATCTTTTGTATAAAAACCTACCATCACCGTTAATAACGATATATTCTTGCATCGGGGGAAGTCTTTTGGTACTTTTTTATGATACTTAGGAGATTCGTTTATCATCATTCCCATCCCATTGGTATTGTGGAGATCGATGTGACAATGGAAACACCAGAGGCCTGGAATATCTGCCTTGAATCGGATGACGACATATGCACCTGTCGGTACAATAATTGTATCCTTTTGTGGTGGATTATCCCAATTTAACGTTGGATGATTTCCATTTGACCATGTCGAATTTTGCCATTGTGCATTGTTACAGAAATTTTTTCCATCGTTGCATATAATATCTTGTTACCTCTATCCGGTATCAATTTGCCGGTTGATGAATTATAAGAGGCAAAACCCATTTTCATGACGTAAAAAGAATGACCATGTAGATGAATAGGATGTGACCAGCCAGCTCCATTACCAATGTTTGTCAAAACAAATTGATACACCTGATCGGTATTATCTGTATCTATGGTGTCGTAGTACGTACATTCACAGATACTTGATTCGCTACATTCACCACAGTTTTGTTCAACCTTATCCCATTCGGCATATGCTGCTACAGTCGGAGGAAGGAATTGATTTCCATTTACTGACCATGGAGTGTTACCATTCTCCGCCAGAAAAGCAAAATTATAAAATCGTTCTATTGCCACTCCTTTAACTTCTTCAATATTTGAATTGGGATCTATTGTTTTGGCGTCATTCCAGGTAAGACATGTTCTGTTTTGATCTGGTGGATAATAAAGATATGGGCAATTAAAGATCTTACATTGTTTTCCCTGTGAGCAACTATTTGGTGATCCCTTTGGTGGATTAAGATTTACCGTTGTGTCAGTATAATATATAATGGCTTCGGCTGCGTGATACTGATTCAAAGAGGCTGGCTCTACTTCTAAAGTTTCCGCTACCAATAAATTATTTACCGACACCTGGTCTGTTTTCAAAATAAAATCAATTCTTTCACCTAGATGTATGATCAAGGAGTCTACTTCAATCGGTTCAATTTCAAATCCATCAGACGCAACTATACGAATTGATTCATGACCTTGAATATAAACACGAAAGGGATATAGAGTTGCTGCACCTATGACTCTAAAACGATAATATGTATTCGGTTCAACATCGTATGTTGTCAGCGGAGCTTGGTTATGTGCCGTTAGTGAATTGTAAAAGCGACCTTTTCCATTTATTATGCCAGAATGACAGTGAAAACGAGTAAAATAAGCGCTCGATATATCAGATGTAGTATCAATTTGTTTATTTTCTTGAAGGTCAAATGTACCGGATCATCAAAGTGATTCCAGTCCTGAATGGTAACCGTGTGTACTTTTCCATTGTTATCATCCTGCGAAGTAGATATATTCAAAGTGGACAATGGTATGATAACCAGTGGTCCATATAGTCCTGCGCTTCGTTGATCTCCAATATGTGCGTGATAGAAACTTGTTCCAAATGGCGATGCATAAAATGAATATGTATAAATTTGTCCCGGAAAGATTGGACATTGTGAAAAAAAAAGCGATACCATCAGACCACGGTGTTTTTTTTATTGGTGTATACCATGAAAGTGAATTGTTGTACTTTCGGTATGCATTAAATTTCGCATGTGTACAATGATATTTTGATTCTCATATGATGTTATTTGAGGACCCGGAAACCGGCGATTGACAGCTATAACCATACGAGATCCGTATCCGTCTGCAGCGATAAATTCCTCTTCTTCTTCTTGGCTATACTCTTTATTCAAGTCGTTGAATGGTCGAAATCTACCTCCGGAAGGCACGAGTAAAATCATTTCCTTTTCATCCATCATGGTTAACCTGTGTTCTATTGTTAGATAGCACTCGCATGTCTTATCATTTCTTCTACATGTGTCATTTTTAAACGCTACTCCTTGTGTCTTCAGAATATCCCACCATGTGTCGTTAGGATTTTGACACTTGACATCAATAGTGCCAATCATAGTTAAAACAAATATCATATGAAGTAATCGCTGCATTGCTCTTCTAAAATGTAGAAATTATATATCTATCATATCTTAATTTACATAAAAAAGTATGTGGTTCAACAGTTTTACTGACACTAATTTCATAGCAATGCATTATTCCTTATGCATTGAAAACCATTTTTGCTTGTACAATGTACTATTACACTTTTTCCAATAATGTTATGTCAATAGAACATTGCAGTATTATCGGAAGCTAAACGAAGGGATCGTGTCATTTTTCAAAGTTTTGCAATTTAATAAAAAGTCCAGTGTTTAGACGCATATAATTAATAAATTTTATTTGTGATTTTAATATTGTTTAGCATTGGATACGCTGCTAGATTGCCACTCGATCCAGATGGTTTCATAAGCTCAGTAGTCAGTACTCCGGTACTTATCATATTTACATCAAACCTTACCAAAATAGGTCGTTTAAAAGATAATAATAACATAATAAATTTCGAACTTAAAAAATAACGTTTCATCTCCCTCAAGCAATTTGAAAGTTGACCTATGTTGGATTTAGTTTTTCTGTGTTCTTTTTGTGTCATATGGCTCTTCAATTGGTTCATATCTTATATATATATATTTGGCTTTACGTATTGACTTTCAACATTCCTAACGTAGAAAAATCCACGAAAGCGACACAGATGCAAGATACATTTGTATTTATAAAGTTTTTTATTATTTTTTAAACATGATTTATTGTTTCACATCAGGAAATAATTAAACCTTTGACGACAAAGAATGCTGTTTTAGGAGTAGCTAATGGGACATCAAGTCCAAATCGTCAGCAAAAAACTAAATGGATGAACTGGTAATGGTGAGACAATTTGAAAAGTAAAATACTATTTCATAGAGTAGAATTTTGCAGATATGTTATTATCTCTGCCATAAAGTTATTTTTTAAAGTTTATTTACTAGTCATTTTGAGATGATCATAGATTTTTGTTGTTATTTTATTATTTTTACTTGTTAAATCACCAACAAAATTTTTTTTTGTTTGTTTACAAAACCTTTAATGTTCGTCCTTTTATGGTATTCTTTTCTGTTTTTGATTTTGATAATCCTTTAAATTGTACAACATTTAAACGAAAATATCAATTTAAACAAAAGCACAATAAGACATGAGACGATATCAAATATCATTTTAAATTTCATTTTTCCGCAGGTAATTTTTTGTAATTTTGTAAATGAGAATCTGTTACGTAAGTTGAAGCTGCATATTTTTTTATTGCAACACTTGCATGAACACACCCTAAAAGTTACCCAGATCCATGTTTTGTTTTGAATTTTTACGATACCATTGTTGGAAAGATTTGCTAAAAACTATTGGTACGTCCCTACCATTAAAACTTAATTTTTATTTTGCAAAACATATCCTCTCATTATCATGATTATTCCTCTTTGGAAGGTACATTATATGCACCTTTATTGTTTATCTTTCGTAGCCAAGCTACATACAGTTTTTTGTAACTCTTATAATTTTCCGTCTTTGGAAATCTTTGCAATAGATTTATCATTCCATGCATATCATTAGAAACTTTTCACTAAATTTTATGAAATAAAACTTTACTCGCGGTCGTAGTCATTTGTTGTATTTTCAGATTTGTTTCCAGTTCAGATTGCAAATTCTAACAAGTGCTTCATTGTGCAATTATTGATCGGGAAAATACTTAGGCAGATCTTACTTAATTATAAGCAGTTTATCACACTTGTTATAACTTATATTCTTAAGATATTAATCTGTGATGTTTTCAACCAACATCAACATTCCAAATTAAACCTAGAATTGATTTTGGTTGTCAAATATATTTTTTGTTTCAAAATAGAGACAATAAAATGAGATGAAAGCAATACAAATCCCACTGGAGTCAAAACTGCAATTTGAAGTGCTACTGAGCAATCGTTAAAGGAGGATAAAAATAAAACAAATATATATTTATGTCTAAGTCAGGAATATGACAGTTGTTATCCATTCGTTTGATGGGTTTGAGTTTTTTATTTTTTTTATTTAATTAGGGACTTTCCGGGTTTAATTTTTCCTCGTAGTTCAGTATTTTTGTGATTTTAATTGTTAAAGTATGACATACTATGCTGAAAAAAATGACACTAAAATAATACAATATCAGTATTCGTATTTTAAGAATAAGCGGTTCTCTTTTTCAAGTTTAAACTGGATTTTGAAAAGTGAAAACCTTCTTCCAATTTTGACGAGCTTCAAATGGAAAAAAAAAGAAAAGTGAAGACAGATGGATAAATCAAGTACACTTTACTCCTCAACTAGTCGATACTGCTGTCATAATTATTATATTTTGTATCTTTACCGGAAAGAAACAACCAATGAACAAAGATAATATGCCTTTGTTTTTGGTCTAAATTTTAGCATTTAAACGTAGCTATAGGTTATTAATTAAACATTTGGCCTCAATATATAACTGAAAAACTCAAAAGTTCCAAAGGGGGAAGTCCATGAAGAACATGACAAAATCAAACTCTCAACTATACCAACCAACGGAATCACAATATAACAACAAGTTATTTTCCTGACTTGGCACAGACAAAAGTGTTGACTATGAACATACATTTATTGTAGGAATGCATAAAGAGCAGGCTAATGCCGCTACAAGGCAGCACTCGCACCCGCAAAGTGGGAAGGGATTATTATAAGTTGCAAAACTTGTGTCCAAATCCTCTATAAATAAATATGTTTAAACTAAACTATATTAGTGTACCTTTCTGAAACTGTTTACAACTTTACATATATCTATCAAGAGATCAAGAGTGCATTTCTTTCTAACCAAAGTTTAGTAAACGTTGTGTCATTTGTTATAGTTTGTTAAACGTTACAGTAGTAGAAACAAATGCATCGTTTAAGGTGGTACCCAACACTTTCACTAAAACTTATTTGGCTCGTTTAATTTTCATAAAACTTTGACAAAGTATTTACTTTGACCCTTTGGCAAAAATATAAAAATTTCAAAAAATCTGAACCAACCATTTTATCAGGACTATTACACTGGTTATATAGCAGTTTGACAAACACTAATATTGATCACTGAGAAGCTTAATATTCCCTTTACTACACAACGTTATTAAAATGTTTAGCTGACTTTACAGAGTTATCTCCCTGTAGTGTTAGGTACCACCTTAATCAGGGTTTGCTGATCCTGTTTGAACTGTCAAAAACGCATGCAAATTTTGTTGTTATTTGAACTTATTACGCGGGGAAATAGCCTCGGTTGAAGATTTTATAGACACAGAGGACATCGCTCCTCTATGCATATTTAATTTTATTGACAGTTTTTCATTTTAATCAGATGAAGTATGAAGATAGTGATGAAAAGCCGTTTTAAAAAAAGAGTTATGTTCTTGCTTACCATAACTCAAATTTAGGTATTACATTCCTTTCTTTCATAGCTGTTATTTTATGAAAGAAAGGATGATAATACCTAAATTTGAGTAAATTTAGACAATATTTTGAGTTATGGCAAGCAAGAACATGTTTAGATAATTGATTTAATGTTAAAGTTAGAAAGAAATGCATCGTTTGAACTAACATAACGACAAACGACAAACAGTAGACGCATTAGCAGCGAGTGTATAGTTTGTCAAAGATTATGCAAACTTTGCAAAAGTATGTTAGAAACAAATGATCGAAACGTGTGCACGCTGAACTGTTTGTACTGCTAGTGTAAGAACAAAATTCGCTCCAAATAACATAATATTTGTTTTTCGTCTCCTTTTTGTGTGAATTACGTAAAAAAGTAAAAAAAAAATACAGTAATGTGACATAAAGTCGTTATTAATCATGTCTATGTCATTTGGTGTTCTGTGAAAAGCTGTCTCGTTGGGAATTGTACTATACATCTTTTTTATACACTACAAACCATTAAAGTCTGAAATGGCCTATATCTGTACTCGACTGTACTGATTTTTACTCGACCAGTCTGAATTGGTCTGACTTTTACATGACATTACTCGACCCCAGTCTGAACCGTACTTGACTGTACTGAATCGTACTTGACCCTTATCTTTGTCGTTGAAAATAGTCTGAACTATTACTCGACCAGTCTGAAACAGTCTGAACCCATTCTCGACATGTACTCGACCTATTTTTCCAGTCTAAACTATACTTAACCAAAGGTCTGAACAATACTCGACCAGTCTGAACCATACTAGACCAAAAAACCTCTACTTTTTTAACTGTTAAGATAAATTACTTTTTAGCTGACATATATAACAACAGCCAACAAAATTTATTAAAAATTTAACCTGATAAAAGAAATATATCTCTGATTATATTTAGGATAAAAAGAATATATTATATATAACTTCTATCAAAAAGGGAAAAAAATAAATAAAATTGTTTTTCTGATTAGTGGTGAAATATAAAGTTTAACCTCTTCTTGGGGGCAAACTCATAAATAAGATCACACCTGGTCAGAGGTATTAAATTCTAAATAACATTGATTCAAAATTGCAATATCCTGTTTAAATTAAATAACAAGGCCTTTCGAATATACATGTATGTACTAGATAAGTAATACACGAATAAAGAAAATAGGGCTTTCTTTTTACCTGTAAAATACACATGTACTGAGGTAATTAGAATATATTAGTGTGCTTTATGTATGTCATGTTAATTTGACAAAAAAAATTTTTTTTAATGTTACTTTGGAAAACATTTCCTTTTTTAAAAAGGTTATCAAGGATTGCTATGGAAATTATATTATCATGATTATATTAAATTCTTGGTTTAATAAAACAAAACAATTAAGCTCTCATTTTTAAAAAAATTATTAAGTTGTTTTATATACTATTTTATACATATCTTAATAAAGAAAACATTCACTGCATCATTACCTGAACTCAACTGACACCATAAATCTATACTAGGCTTAAGTTAATGGTGAAAATAATCCATAAAATACTTTTTTTGAATAATGTTGAAAATATGAGTCACAATTAATTTTTTTAGATTATTTGAATAGCTTGTTTTATTTATATTTTAAAAGTTGATATATATTATTATGTAAGTGTTGATTAATATTGAGTTGAAGTTGTATTATGATTGATTATTGTGAAATTTTAATTTCAATACCGTATTGAATACATTTTTAATTTCAAGTTGTTGTTCAAATTTCATTTTTATTAAAAAAAAATCCTAAATTGACAAAATTCAGTTGATAGATACAAAGAATAGGTCTAGGTTGGTTAAGACTTGGTCGAGTATGGTTCAGACTGGGTCGAGTACGGTTCAGACTTGGTCGAGTACTGTTCAGACTAGGTCGAGTACGGTTCAGACTCGTATAAAATGGTTAAGTACTGGTCAAGAACACATTCAGACTGTTAAGTATGGTTCAGACTACAGTCGAGTATTATCAAGTAAATCTCAGACGAATTAAGACTGGTCGAGTAAAAATCAGTACGGTCGAGTACAGATAAAGGCCATTTTTAGACTTTTAATGGTTAGTGATACTAATACACACATTTTTGGACAAACGAAAAATACGGACAGACAAAACAGAAAATAGCCCATAAGGCCACACCAATTTGATTCCTTGTTCGACGGACCCGCCCGCACCTATTTTTTTCAAAACAGATTTTTTTTTATCTTCCCGCTTCCCGCATCCGGAAATGTAATCATGTCCATTTCCCGCATCGTTTTTTTGTTGTAAATATTATAAAAAGATATCAACATTTGTTTTTAAATCACAGTCTAACCTGCATATAACGATTTCAAACATAAAAGCACCCCACCACACTGTGTAAATATATGTGAGAATATTTGTTACAGCATGAAACCTATTTATCCAAAGTGGGAGTGCTACGATATAAGTTTATAACAGCGGAAATACCTGTAAAGAACAAAAAATTGGTTTCTTTCCCCCTTACTTATATTCCCTATCAAAAAATGTTCGTTGTTAGAATAAAGTACAAAGAACTTCTGAAGGATTTGCCTCCAACTGCAATTATATTGTATGCTGACGAAACAAAACTATCCATAGCCGCTGCATGTTTATGCACCTGTCCTGATTGATTCGGGGGCCTGTCGTTCAGCAGTTATCGTTTGTTGATTTTGTTCATTGGTATTTTCCCGTTTGGATATATAAATTAGATCGTTGATTTTCCTGTTCGAATTGTGTACGCTAATAATTTTGGGGTCCTTTATAGCTTGCTGTTTGGTCTGTATCAAAGCCCTGTGTAAAAGACCGTACTTTGACCTGTGTTTGTTATTATCAGGTTGAGAACAACCCTCCCTCAGACAAGGGGTCAATAGTGCTAATATACAAAACCTTTGAAAACTTAGTATTTTGTTCTTGTAAAGAGGAGAGAACTTTACATCATATTTTAAACAACTTTTTTCTAAAAGAGGGGTCCACTTATTTTGAATAACATTAACCAGGCCATACGTCAGTATGGTATCAGAAATATGTAATAAGTATCAACGAACAATGTAAATTAAACCATACGTCAGTATGGTGTCAAAATGAGGTACAAAGACCGTTAAAAATAAGGTATTTAGACCATACATCAGTATGGTATCAAAAAGTGATCCAATTGTTAATATTATTTGTTATTACAATACAAAGAAAATAAAAAATCTAATAAAGTAAAATAATGACAAGCAATTGTAAAATTCTAATAATAAACAAAAAGTATATAACACAAT
This sequence comes from Mytilus galloprovincialis, assembly GCF_965363235.1. NCBI lineage: Eukaryota > Metazoa > Mollusca > Bivalvia > Mytilida > Mytilidae > Mytilus > Mytilus galloprovincialis. The sequence goes on from NC_134842.1 coordinate 10,318,787, forward strand.
CATCACACTATGTAACAACATATATAACATCAATGAAAGTCCCCATGGCACTGACAGCAAGGAGAGTGGTGGGGAGGTGGTGGCAAAAAGCTGACCAAAACAATAGAAGTTCATGTATTCCTTGCATCAGATATCATACACCAACATCGTGAGAAGTAATGACGTAGCAATATAGATAAGAATGGAATGTGCACTGTGACATCATAGACCGTGTGCAAAGATAATTAACTACCCAATAGAGTGAGATGACAAGTTCATAATAAACTCCAATTATAATAAATATAATTTTAATTTTATGACTTCACTTGTTCTTGATTTATTATAAATGATTTTATCTAATACCAAATTAATGTCTCTAGTTCAAACATAAACTCTTTAACACAGAAATTATAATAATGCCTTGAGTTGCTGTCTCATAAGCATAAACCCAAATCTCAATTTCTAAAGGACAAATGTCTGAAGTTTGTAATAAACTGTAAGTGTGATGAGAAGTATATTAATATATATAAAGACTAAGTACTAAACTATTATTTATTCAAGAATCTAAAAGTATATGCATTTATTTACAATATGGCAACTGGGGACTTATACAACTGCAATTAAAAACCAATAATGTATAATGTTCTATCTCCATATGCAAAGGGAGATAACTCTAACTAAATCTTGAAACTTGGAATTGAGATAATTTTTCATAGATTGACTAAAAATTTTGTATCGAAATAGCCAAATACAGATGCTTGCAGCTGTAGCCCCAAGTTGAAATAATGAGAAGGATAAATAAAGGCAACAGTAGTATACCGCTGTTCAAAACTCATAAATCCATGGACAAAAAACAAAATCGGGATAACAAACTAAAACCGAGGGAAACGCATTAAATATAAGAGGAGAACAACGACATAACACTAAAATGTAACACATATAGACAAAATCCCACGAGAATAACAAATATAACATATATATATAACATCAAAACCAAATACATGAATTTGGGATAGACAAGTACCGTGACACGTCTTATCGCAATGTGAATTTACACTCAAAAATAAGAGAAAACAAACGACACAACGTTATAATGTAATACACACAGAAACGAACTATAATATAACAATGACCATATTCCTGACTTGGTACAGGGCATTTTTAAAGGAAAAAATGGTGGGTTGAACCTGGTTTTGTGGCATGCCAAACCTCGCACTTTTATGGCCATGTGAAATATAACATCAAAATGACAACACAGGACTACAATATAAATAAATTGGAGAACACAATTGACAAAGAATCACACGAACAACAGCCAACATAAGGCAACAAGTTCAAAATTTTAATATGCCAGAAGTGTATTTTGTCCACACAAGACCTATGTGTGACGCACAGATACAAAAGTTTGAAAGCCGAAACGAGTACAAAGTTGAACAGCATCGAGGACCAAAAGATCAAAAAGGTTGTGCCAAAAACGGCAAGGGTTTTCTGTTAAGTTACCAGAAAATCCCTATAATTTAGAGTAATTTATACTTTTGCAAACAGTAAATTTAATAAAATGAATATTCAAAAGATGTACATGATAAAGCTGAAGTATTAACTAATTACAGGAAACAACTGAAATACATTTACATAACCAGACATTTGAAACACAAAAGTAGACACATCCGAATACGTTTAAACCTCTACGCCAAGTGACGTCCTATTTGAAACTGAAAAATGACGAAAAAATGACGTCATTTGAATTAGTAAAACAGAGCATCAAAAAATGAAAAATGACGTCACATAAGAATGAATAAGATAGAATTAGGATTAATTTAAGATTATGTATTTGAACTAAATCAATTCACTCCTTGCTGTCAGTACAAATTTTAATTGTTCAAAGTAGAGGTCATTTGAATTTGAGCTTGTCTAAGTACATCTGGAGAGGTATGAATATATTTGGTATAACAATCTGAGGACCATCGTCCCAAAGTTTGAATAAGATGATCTTCCAGTCGTGCTTTGTGTGCAGTAGTTGCAGCACCACTTCTGAATGAATGACCATTATACTTTTCGCTGGATAATCCTAATTTGTCTAATGTACATTTTACATGAGAAATGAAAAAATTTCTTGACAATGGATCACCTTTATTAGTAATAAAAAAGGACTCAGAATTGCTAAAAATACTCATTCTGAGTCTATAGTATTTTTGAAGTACTACTACAGGACATATATCTGTATTGTTTTTGAACAAAGGAATAGTAATACCATACCTAAAAGGATCAGTCTTAGATTTCTTAAGGTGCACAAAAATACAATCATTTGATATTTGAACATCACTCAGACACAAATTTGATTCATGATCAATTTTTTTGCTGGTCATGTTTTTGAATTCTTGTCATATTTTCGATTTTCTCAGGTTTTATCCATACAAATGTATTTAAATTTTTTTTTACACGAGACCCCACTTTTGTCTTCATAAACCTGTTCAATAGATCATTTATGACCATTTGAATTTTTGTCATGAAATCCTTGTTATTTTTTCTTGGTTTAAAGGGTAAAAAACAATTCCAATGTTAACAAATAGTAAAGTCTGAAGAAAACCCTTTTCCCGCCATCTTCTAATTGTCTCGTATTTTGAAAACTACACACGAGACTATCGATTTTATTACTTTATTTTGTTTAAATATCAAAGTTGTTTTCATTTTAAGCAATCACATGAAATCCTTGTTATTTTAAATTAGAGCAGCAGACATCCTTAAAACATCTGTATAACTGTCAAAAATACAATTGCGTAGTAAATAACACATTTTGTATAAAATATCAAATGTTATGGGTAAACGAATTCTCTTAGGAATAATGGCATGTTTCTTTTTCAAACCTACTAATACTGATTTTAATTTTGGCAATGGTTTACCAACAAAATTCTCTAATGGATTAACACCCCCTTTAAGTAAGTAATAGAAACGTATACCACATAGGTAGGATTTAATGGTGGAATATCTCAGATGTTTATTAGATTCGCAATAGGTTATGAAACGCATCAACAAGTTCTCAGAAACTGGTGGTAACTGGAAAGTTGACCAAGTTGATCCTTGTAATTGTAAGAACTTAAGATAATGTTCATATCCCACGTAGTACAAAGCTTTAGTTGAATCTGCAACAGCGAAAGTTTGTAAATTTTCTACTGCGATGTCCAAATAATCTCTTCCAGGGTTGGACAAGGAGTTGCTGCTTTCTCTGCCTCTGGTGCTAACTGATGAAATTTGTTCATCTGTAAACGAGATTAAGAGTCAGCGATTAAGTTCATTTTTCCAGGCACATGTTCGCTGTAAAATGCAAAGTTAAACTTTGCTGCACACATAACAAGACGTCTCATCAGTTTCATGATTATTGGATCTTTTAACCGACCTTTAGTTAGAATAATAACAGACGCTAAATTGTCACAGTGAAATAAAATGCGCTTTTTATACCATCCTTTTCCCCATAAAACAGCTGATACCACGATAGGATATAACTCCAAAAAAGCGATAGATAGAGTTTTATCCGAAATAGTTGGGAGGTCTGTAGGCCAAGTGTCACAAAACCATTTTCCTTGATAAAAACCTCCAAAACCAATGGTAGACGAAGCATCCGTAAATAAATGCATGTCAGCTGTAGATGTTAAATGAGATTCATAGAACATGTTAATTCCATTCCAAGTTGACAAAAAATGTAGCCACATTGTTAAATCAGATTTACACTCTTTATTTAAATGGACATAATGGTGGCTCTCTTTGACAGAACACATCAGTCTATATAGGTAAGTAACAAAGGCTCGACCTGGCAGAATTACTCTAGTAGCAAAGTTAAGATGTCCAAGTAATTGTTCGAGTACTCTACGCGTACAAGATTTTTTTATCTAAAACAAAACTTATAAATTGTGTGATTCTCTCAACCTTGTCTAACGGAAGTCTAGCCTGCATATTAATTGTGTCCAAAATAATGCTAGGTATTCTAGTTCACAAACTGGTCCAACAGTCTTCTTACTTGACAAAGGAATATTAAGTTTGTTAAAAATAGGCTTAACAACGCCATTGTTCTTTCTCCACAATCAGAAGGTTTGTCTACAGTTAAAAAGTCATCTAAAAGATGGAAAATGACTTTGATATCATAATTGTTCTGAGCTATCCAGCACACACTTGTAGATAAAGAGTCGAACAGACGGGGACTAGAACGACACCCAAAAGGTAAACGAACGTAATGATAGTACTGACCATTCCACTTGACACAAAAGAGATGCCACTGTTCTTTTTTAATCGGAAGTTGTTTGAACGCATCTGAGATGTCCACCTTACAACAGAGGGACTTAGAACCATATCTTTGAATCGCATTAATAGCATCATCAATTTTAATGTATGTCAAGGAACATAGGTCTTTATCTATTAAATCGTTAACACTGTAGTGCTCATCTAAATTATGAGGAGATGATAAATCAATTATAAGCCTTTGTTTTTTGGAATATTTGTGTGTAGCAATACCCAATGGACTTACTCTATAACTTAAAAAAGGGGGTTGAGAAAAAGGGCCCTTTAAAAAACCTTTATCAACCTCCTGTTGTAACAAATTTGTGACTACTTCAGGATTTTTCCTGGCAGTTAAAGAATTTTTACATTCATAAATAGGTAAATTTACATCTGAAACTAACATATCAAATCCATAACGAAGGCTGTTACATAAAAAGTTCACAAAATGTCTATCTGGATGATTTAAAAGTTCCCTTTCTAATTGATCAATGTTTATAGGTGTTGACGGAACATCTGTTGTATCAATAGAATCTAGTCATTTTGATTTACTGTTGGGCTGTCTAACTGGGAATGATTTGTTATGTTCCTGTTGGGTTCCTGGCATAGATTTATTAGTGGAACATTCAAACTTCCCATGGGTTTTCTTGCAGATTTTACACACGTGAGCATATCGGCAATAAGGTTTGACACAACCTTTGGGTTGATTAAAATTATTACAGATTTGCATTCCATCATGCACCACAATATCTCTTCCATATTTATCCTGTGTAGGTTGAGTTTTAGAATTTTGATATCCCCTGTTATTCCCACACATAGATGATTTGTGAAGTGTTGAAGAACAGAAATTGCACATATTAACTGTAGATCCAGCACAAACCATTTGTCTCAATTCTAAATCACCCCTTGACCAGTCAATTTTTATATTGTGTTCTTGTAACATGATTGAACATTTGCGCTAAACATTTTATGGTATTCAAAAAATTTTCCTGGCCACACATTTGCGGTTTCAATTATGTGTGATAGGTAGCAATCCAATTCCTCTGCCCTGTTTGGAAAAACTTGACACATAATTTTTTTTAATCTTCCAAAAGCTATAATGAATTCGTCTAAAGTTAAATTCCGTTTTAATCGGTCATCATTTTCCTTAAACTTTTGCTGATTGGGTGTTTCATAGTTTGGAAGTAGAAGAATGTTTAAGTTTATGTCTTTACCTGAGATGATTTTGGTGCGAATCTCTGGAGAAACCATATCAACTCCGGAAAATGCTGTGGCAGGATATCCATGTTTTGTCATTTGCATGTGTTGGTTTTGCATGGAAAAGATAGGAACTTGTGATGCAAAACTGTTCGGAAAAGTCATCTGATTGGGGTTTGTTTGTGTAAATTCTCCCAACGTAGGGTTTTGAACACCAAATGTGTTTTGGTTAACGGGTAAAGTTGATCCAGGCCCGGGGTTAAAGTTCATGGCGGAATGCAAGTTGAATTTATTATTATTAGTCTGTTTTGGAACACCGGCAATAACTTGCTGACATAATTGCAAAGTGTTGTTAACAAGAGCATAGTCAAGCGTGTTGAGATCAGTCCTGGGCGGAAATGTGTGGTTTTGATGCGCAGAAGCACCTATTACTGGTAAAGGCGTGGGTTCCACTGTATTCATCCGCGATGTAGATGCTATCGGAATTAAGCTAGAAAATTCGGCATTTTGAGTATTTGTAGGTGATAGAATAACATCATCTTCTATATTTGGTGATAAAGACGTATTTACAGTAGCACTGATGTTGTTAGTTTCAGTATTTCCATTGTCAGAACTTTCCGGACTACTTTTTTTATTATCCAAGAAAATACGCTTCAATTGTTTTCGGATATTTTAATCCCTAGCAAAGCTAATTTCTCTTTCAGCTCTGTTGAAGTCCAATTATTCGGATTATTAGGATCTAGTTCTGGACCACGTGTCCTTTTCCTGGTATCCCTTCTTTTAGAAGCCATAACGAGACGAACGTTTTACACAAATAATTTGTCCAATATATTAACATCAGACTAAACTCAAAGTTATTCTATATGAAGAAGTCCTTCTTGATGTATAAATAAACAAAGTACACAGTTTCACGTCAAAAAGCTGACCAAAACAATAGAAGTTCATGTATTCCTTGCATCAGATATCATACACCAACATCGTGAGAAGTAATGACGTAGCAATATAGATAAGAATGGAATGTGCACTGTGACATCATAGACCGTGTGCAAAGAAAAGATAATTAACTACCCAATAGAGTGAGATGACAAGTTCATAATAAACTCCAATTATAATAAATATAATTTTAATTTAAAGTCCAGGAATATTAAAAAATTCTTGGACATGTTTTGACCATTTGACACCAGATAGATATATAGTTCTTTGAGACCTTTTGTACAAACAAATGTATTATAACTTATATTGATCCCTCACAAAACATGTAAAAGGGATATTTATAACATCAAGGGGTTGCCCCAAACTGATTATGACTTGGATGGAAAATTGTCTCATTGTCAGTCACACATACATAGACAAGATTTAATTATTTCTTGGTGAACAGGGAAAAATACTTCAGAAATTAAAGAAAATTAATGTCAAAGTACAAGTGATAAATCAAGTTTTAATATTGTCAAAACCTACTATTTTATGTTTACAAAAAAAAATTATAATCGCTCGCCTTTACTTTTCAAGCTTCGCCTAAAAAATTTGAAAATTAAATATTTTTTTGTTAAAATTTTCAAATCGCTCGCTCGCCCCAAATTTAGGAGTACAAAAATCCGTGGAACAAGAAATTAAATTGGTGTGGCCTAAAACAGGTAAATATAATCTTGATCGATGTTCTTATCAACCAATTTCGAAAGATAACTTAGTCGTCAGCAGTCTAATAATGAATGTTATTGCACATATTTGAAAAATCCGAGTTTATACCAGGTTTTTGTTGGGTTATATGTTGCTAAGTTTTTAGTTTTCTATGTTATGTGGACTGCTGTTTGTCTTCTCGTCGGTTTTCGTTTTTTTGCTATGACTGTGTCGGTTTGTTTTCGACCTTTGAGTTTGATTCTTCCTATGGTGTCTTTTGCCTCTCTTTTAAAATGTTACCTCTCCTTGCAAAAGTTTAGACACGTACTATACATAGAGGAATTTTTGTACAGTTATATATGATGTTGCCAATATATTTTTGCGGAGGCAGAGTTATGAGAGTTAATCAGATCTGCACACACTTTAAGAGAATCGTGTAGCAGTCATGTGTTCTCGAGTATGGGCGAGTAGAAATCGAAGAGTGGTTAAATGTGGTCGCGAAGGGGTCGGGTATTGGTCGAGTTGGTCTGGGATAAGATAAATATAGAAGTCGCAGTGATCTGGAAGCGATCGGACATTGGTCGTGTTAATCTAAAAATGTTCGGACATTAGTCGAGCAAAGGTCGAAATAATCGAGAACTGATCGGTAAAATTTGTGTGTTCCGACTAAACTCGACCTTTACACGATCCTTTCCCGATGAATTCGACCGGTACTCGACGAATTCTCGATCTCTTCTCGAGTGACTTGCTTCTTGGTCCTTACTCGATTGTCTTTGACATGTCAAAAACTCTCGGGTAGAAAGTCAGATCGCATGACGAGTAAGGTAGACTATTTGTGTCTTTTTGTGTCGGGATGTATAAGTACCGGGCCACGTCCACTTGTATATTTTGTCCATCTGATGAGTTAAGCCTTTTTCAACTGATTTTTATAGTTCGTTCTTATGTTGTACTGTTATACCACTGTCCCAGGTTAGGGGGAGGGTTGGAATCCCGCTTACATGTGCCTGTCCCAAGTCAGGAGCTTGTAATTCAGTGGTTGTCGTTTTTTTATGTGTTACATATTTGTTTTTCGTTCATTTTTTTTACATAAATAAGGCCGTTAGTTTTCTCGTTTGAATTGTTTCACATTGTCTTATCGGGGCCTTTTATAGCTGACTATGCGGTAAGGGCTTTGTTCATTGTTGAAGGCCGTACGGTGACCTATAGTTGTTAATGTCTGTGTCATTTTGGTCTTTTGTGGATAGTTGTCTCATTGGCAATCATACCACATCTTCTTTTTTTTTTTTATATCTCCCGAACATCCTTGTCGATTGAGTCAGACCAGTCTCCCGATCACGTAACTTGTCTTGATCGGGGTTGATCGAGTTGATCTGATCGGGAGTGTGAACCTAGCTTCAGCGGGCCATAATTGTTTATTTTAACTGCAAACAATGTACTGCAACAATGAATCGCCACGGTCGGGTATTAATTTGTGTAAAGTTAACTCCTAATATTGAATCATAAATGTATATCGACCGAATTGTCTGTGTAAGATGGTAGCTATTTTTGTGAACACTCTATGTTGAGAATATATGTAGTATTGACGTGTGTGAAAGGGCGGATATTTATTTTATAATGTTGGCGCAAACATAACGGGGTTCTCCATATTTGTCTTCTATATATTGATAATAGTTAAAGAAGATATTCGTCGCTGAAATTCAAAATTATAACATTGTTGCAAACAGTTATCAAAGGTAGCAGGATTAGAAATTTAGTACGCCAGACGCGCGTTTCGTCTACATCAAACTCATCAGTGACTCTCATATCAAAGCTAAACAAGGAAAAAGTTGAAGAGCATTGAAGACCCAAAATTCCAGAAAGTTGTGCCAAATACGGCTAAGGTAATCTATTCCTGGGATAGAAAAATCCTTATTTTTTTTTTTTAAATTCTAAGTTTTGTAAGCAGAAAATTTATAAAAATGACCACATTATTGATATTCATGTCAACACCAATACTTTGGACAGAAAAAAAGTGCCATTAGTACATGTAAAGTGTATGAAAAAAATCTCATTATAATCATTTCCCGCCAAATTTGAATGACTTATATCAGTAAAACAAGCACACGAACCGGTTTACAGTTCCTTCATGTATATACAATCAATTTATAACAGTCTTTTTAAAAGTGTTATTTATTAAAAAAATAACGAATATCCTCAAAGTGAAAATATACAATGCATTACAACTATGAAATAAACAAAATTTTTATTTTAGCCACTGTGTATGTTTATTTTTTGGGTTTTTTTTTTTTTTTTTTTTTTTTTAATACAAGCATAAAAAGAATAAAATTTACCTGAAAATTATAGTAATTCCTTTTCCGTAAAATTTCTACTTTAAAAAAGAATTAGGTGCGTGTGTATCTCTACTGTGTATTTGAATATTCAGATCATGTGATCAGTTTATTGTTACCAACAAAAACTCATAAATAGTATCAAGTTTTTGTAAACACAGGTCAAGGTAGCGTTCTAAAATATAAATTCTAATAAAAGTTGATTTTTGAAAAATTCTAACATACATGAATGAACAACTAGTAGTGTTTTGTACTGGGTATGGATAGTAAACCTCATATTGACAGAAACAAGTGCCTGTGCAAAATTTCCTTATTTTCTAAAAAATTGCCCGCCAAACGTCTTCCACCAGTTTACAATAAATGAAAAGATGAAATAGTGATTCTTTTACATTGCAAAAGTGACACTTCCCGTTTGAGCGATTCATTTTTTGTAACTTTTCTTCAGTGTAAATTATATTATGTAGTAACTTCCATTGAAATTGTTTAATTTTCCTGTTAGCTAAATTCTTATTCAAAGTTTCCCAAATGTAATCCCATTTCATTCCCAAAATGTAAATTCCACTTCAACTGACTATTTGGAGCTGTTTTATTCTCATAAAAGTATCTAATATCTTTAAGGCATAATTTTATGGCATCAACGACAACTCCATTTTTTATAAATTGACAAGAATTTATTATTTTTATAGGTCCATCAGAATGACTATGTATGCTAGAGTCTGTTTTTAAAACGTCAATTTGTTGAGGTGTTAACGAAGATTTAATGCGACTATATTGTGTAATCCAATTCCTTTTATCTTTAAGACTGTTAAATATATCAAAAGAAGTTTTAAAGGATTTATTGTTTAAGTCCCATATATCTTTAATTTTTTTTATTCCACTGGAGGCAAAATTTGCATAATATAATGCATGTCCCTTGAACTTAAATTTACAATTGCCGAAAATATTTTCTTCTAAAAGGATGTACGTGAAGTTAGCAACTGGTTCGTTATTCGATATTCGATATTCAATATCCAACCGGCTGCTAGCAGTCAGTTCGTTTTTCAAAATTTAGCTGAAAATCATAAAAAAAAAATAATTTAATAACATTTAAAGCATGATTTTGATAGTTAGAGGACTGATAAAATACGTAGGAAATTGTTTCATGACCTCTTCAAGCTGTCGTAAATTCTCGTTGTTTCGAATATAAACCCTTTTCTAACTTGCATATATTTGTTTTGATGTAATATAAATTGTTGTCAATAAAAAAACTTCAAAGATGTACTTTTATTCAGGATATTTCTTAAAAACAAAAAGAAAATCCGATAACTCTAGAAAACTTTTAGGAATACAATTAGAAATATTTATGGACTCTGTATATATAAAGGTTGTGTTAGAAGGATTCCCCAGAATAATGTCATATTCGATATCTATGGAGGTCTTATAGCGTCACTTTTCAGCTAAAACTTGTCAAATTGTTAGGACAAAGGGCACAGGGCAATTCTGACAGCCCCCTTATCTCTCAATCTTATTAATATTATGCAGACATTTAGTCAATAGGCAGATACAAACATGACTAAAAGGAATTTGGGTACACTTCCTGTCTCTCATTTCCCTGTGCCCTTTGTCCTAAAATTTAGATAATTTTTAGCTGAAAAAAGACAATGTAAGCCCTCCATAGATATCGAACATAACATTATTCTAAGATATCCTTCTAATACAACCTTTATATATACAGAGTCTAGGATTTAGTTCAATTTTGTGGACATCGAAAGAACAGGAGGGTCTGACCATTATTTAAGCGGTCTCAGGTAGATTTTCGCTATATATTTTGAATATCCAACTGGCACTTTGGGCCCTCCGTAAACATAGAAGACAGGAAGTCTACCCAAATTCCTTTTAGTCTCGTTTGTATCTTTTCGCTCCTTTGAACTATAAAACATCATGCTTTTAATGTTCAAGTATTATATTTTTTTATGATTTTCAAATAAATTTGAATATCCAACCGACTGCTAGCAGCCGGATCGATATTGAATATCGAATATCGAATAACGAACCGGCTGCTAACTTCACACATCCATTCTAAAAGGTCCTCTTTCATGACCGATTTTTGGATTTTCTGTAAGTCAGTCCAGGAAATTAAAAGTTCTTTATAATATTTGGACATTTGTATTTGCTTAAAACATGTAGTGTCCGAACAAGAACATATAAAAAAGTCTGTATCATATTTTTCGTCTAGTGACGTTAACCAGTATTTTCCTATTGCATTCCATTTTTGTGTTTTTGAGTTGACAATACTGTACATACTTTTCACTTGTTTTGATTTAATAAAGTCCCTTAAGTTTATCATTCCTATCCCCCCTTTTTCTTTCGGTAAACATCAGACTGTTCTAGCGATTTGGTTTGTTTTCCCATCCCATATAAAGGACCATATAATATTATTTATTTGTTTTTCGTATATATCCGGGATACCTCTCATTTCAATTTCGTATCCAATGACGGACAGTACAAAGGATTTAATAATTAAAACTTTTCCCGTAAATGTGAGATCTCTTGATTTCCAAACTTCCATACAGCTTTTTATTTTATTTATTTTTTCTAACCAAATTTGATCTAAGTCCACCCCATATCCATGTAGTACCCCTAATGCTTTCACAGGACGCTTAGACCATTTAATTTTGTTAAATTTTGGTTTTTTATTTCGCCACTTGCCTAAATACATGCCAACAGTCTTATCCATATTCATTTTAGCCCCCGAAGCATTTTCGTACAGTTTTAAAGTTTTAAATGTTTCTTCGATAGACTCCTCGCTTCCCCCCTTCCATTCATTTTTCCATTTCGTTTCGACATCGCTAGAGCTATGTGTTTCTTGTAAGCATATTACATCAATGTTTTTCTTTTTACACCAATAAAAAACGGCATTTCATTTTTATTGTCTACCATACCATTGACATTTCAACTAACAATAGATATCGACATCATATAAAGTTATATAGTGAAATAATGCTGTCTTTTGTTCATTCATTTTACGTGCTATATAATATATATATAAAAAAATATTTATACACAAATATATGAATAGAAAGTCTCATCAAATTTACAATCGTAATATTCTTTTCTTAGATATGACACCGTCACAGTTGACTGGGGTGAGCATACACCCGTAACCGTTATTTTCAACTATAATTAAGTAAACCACTTTATTCATTTTTCCAACTTGTGAACTAGGCCGAAACCCACATAGGTTACTAAAAATAATCATGGAAATTTTGTTTTCTTCGATCAAAACGGAAAATAAACATGTTGTATACTTTACTTTTTCATGTTTTTGACAACACATTTGCAGTTTCATCGTGTAGTTAACGTTAGTGAACATACACAAGTTACAACAATTCATTGAAATATTAATCAATTTTACATTAAAGGGTCGTTGTTCATGACATAGCCCACGTGTGTCCATGTAAATAAAGATAAACATAGGAATTTTACAAACTGTTTAAAAATAGCATTGATTTGAAAATTGTTGACAAACTTGAATTATACAGATGCATTATAGCAATTTAGATTTTGGCTACAATTTAAAAAAAATCATGTACTATATATATTGTGAATAGTTAATGTATTCATTTACAATCATATCGTCACCCGACGATTTGTTATTTTTTATATGTTTTATAGCTTTTAATATTTCTTCAGCTGTAATACTTTCATTTAACATAGAATTTGAAGATTCTTGGCTAACATCATTGTTAATATCATAAGTATCTCCTTCATACTTATTTTTGTTTATATCTTTAAAAAAATTAAACAATGACTCAGTGGTGATATTACAATTGTTTTTATGTTTAACTTTATTCCAAATTTTCCAAAATTCCCTGGGGTTTTTGAATCGCATATTTCTCATCTTAGTGCGCAAGTTTTCGTTATATAGTTTAATATTCTCGTCCATGACTTTTTTGTAATGTTTTTCTGATTGTCGAAGTCTTTCTTTAAATAAATTAGAGCCATAGTGTTTATAAAGTCTTCTGCTTTTTCGAAATTCTTGTCTATCTTTTTTACAGTCTTTATTATACCCATCTTTGTTTGAAAAATTTGTATAATTCTTTATTAACCAACTAAGTACATTATTGCCAAACATGCCTGTTTATTATAAAGTTTAAAGGAAGCAGCAGTTATAAATAGAGGACGCTGTATTATATATATTAGAATATATCCTCATTTTTTAAATGTTTGTCGTGAATATTTAGAACATATCATTGATAAATCATTGACGAATACTGGGTAGGATAATAGATATAAGAAGATGTGGTATGAATGTCAACGAGACAACTCTCCATCCAAGTCACAATTTCTAAATGTAAACCATTATAGGTCAAGTTACGGTTTTAAACTTGGTACCTTAGTCCACGCTGAACATCAGGCTATAAAGGTCCCAACAAATTATATACAAAAAGTCATGATAATACATGTATATATATTACAAAGAAAATGGAGTAAATTGAGTTTATATCAAGGAATATAAAACATCAACCCTGCTACTAGACCTTTTCAACATCTCTCGACACCGACTAATAGTGACACCTACAGTTTACAGGTAAAACGGATAGGTCGTCTCAAAGACAAGAACCATCATGATTACCAATACGTAACATATTGGATTGGCGGTTATATACTGTCTTGACTATATAGCTTCAGAATATATATCAACCAAATAAATAAATAAATATTTGTCTCTGTCATATAATATTTTAATTTTGTATGTATTTACACGACATTTCATGTTGAATTGATTAAAACAAATACAGCAACCATTCTGCATCCTGATCCGCTTTCTCTTCAATTTTATGATTATGTGAGTCCTTTACCAAATATTTGCCGCATGCAAGTAACGATTAATTTGTTGGTGTAAAAGCTTTTATGAAATTTTCCAAAATTTATGAAAAATAATTACTGGACTGTCCGTACGTCCGTATCACACTTATGAACACGACCAAATTGGTATTTTTCAACCGATCTTCACCTTAGTTGATGTACATATTCAATTTCTGGAGGGATAATCACATATTGATTTTGTAGGTCTAAGGAACTTGAAAATATCACATCTAATTTTTTTTTATCAACGGCGGACTTCTCCGCTTCAAGATATTTTGTTAGAGTTGATGTTTTTCATGAGTAAATTTTGAAGAAAAAAAATATAATTGACTTCTCGTTTTAATGTTACAACATCTTGAGCAGTGCATTTTTTTACATATCTGTGTGTGGAATTTATATTTCAAATTGTTAGTTAATACTTAGAGCTTGTTGACATTGCAAAATCAATATGGACAGTGCTAAGCAGGGGTTTAGAGATCGGCGGCTGATGTCCCGAGAACAACATACCTTGTCCCTTCGTCATAGTGTCCTTCCCCCGTTCCTGAAAATGACCTTTGGGTTTCTTACAAGAAGTTGATCAAATTTCGTTTATTTTATCTATACACTGTCATTGCTATATTTTGTTTTGTTTTCATCGGGTCAGAATTTATTTCTCTATATCAAATTTCCGGAACAAAGTTTTGTTCCTTATTCAAGTTTTTTCGTACTTGAGAAGAATTTTTTTGTATCTCATCTATGACCATACATAAGAGAGGTTTTGAATCAAAATAGGGAGAAATAATCCGCTGCATTTTCCGGGGGACTGTGTTCTCCTTAGAGACAAAGTTTATCCAAATCGTCATCCTTTAGTTACACCATTTACAACACCTCAAATTAATCATAAGCCATAACATTTTAGGAGAAAGAGCAGAAAATTTAATCGCGTGATTGGTGAATACAGAATTCAAGTGGAACACCAAATTGGTGAATTGAAAATACACAAAGTATTCAGTACATTATGGAGGCACGCAAGGCAAAAACTAACAGACATTGTGGAAACATGTGCCGCCCTTGTCAACAGACATAAAATATTGTTTAATTAAATATCAACTACAATTAATCATGCTTTGTTCTTTTCATTTTCCAAATTCCACCAGAACAGCTAGAAGCTCAACGTCTAAAAAGATGAAATGTGACTTAAAGTCCATCATTTTCTTTATAATAAATTAAAAAAACATCCATGTTATTTGGACTCTGTAGGAAAGTTCTATCATTGTCAATGAAAGCAATAAAATCAATAATGATTTAATTTTTTTTAATTTTTGAGACGACCCCTCATATTTTACCTGTCGTAGTCGTTCTCAACTGTAGGTGTCGATAGATGTTGAAACGGTCTAATACAACTATAGCCAAATATAAACATACTTCCAAAGTAAGCTCTTGTTCGAGGATTGTGTAAGGTCAATGTAGCGAGAAATTCCTGCACCCGGATAACTATTGTTATAAAAACAACACAGTCATTCTTACATGTAAGTACAAAAGGGGTAATTTAATACCAATAAGACGTTAATCCAGTTTTAATTTCAATTTGAATATAAATGTAAACATACCAGCTAAAGTCAGTCGTGTGGCTCAAATCTATTGAACCATGTTTCTTATTGTATATTATTGTATGCTAATTGAATCATGAAACGGACATTTTTTCGACATCTCACATTGAAAAGCAACGAGTGACTACAGGTATGTTACGTACATTTCAGTAGTTCGGATATCTGAACGTTTAACTTGCTCTATCTACATGTATTTATCTGTTTTGTTTGTAACACCACATTTACCAGTTTATTTTCAATGTCACCTTTCATTTTTTTTTTAAATGATATCTAGATACACAATGAACTTATAAAGTTCATACTGACCTTTGATCAATGGTCACTCTTTCATGGCTGACCATAATCGTACGAATCCACTTTACCTTTTTATAATCGGGTTGGAAACAACCGCCCAAATGAAGGATATTCCTTGACAAGGGATTATTTTGGTGTACAAAAAAAATACAAAAAAAAAACCACAGATAGTATGGAACTGTTTATAAAAACTTCTGATAGGCGGAACAAATACATGGTGACAACTTTGATACTGCCCTGATCTATAAAATCTCTACTCATCTATCTTTTTTTCTTTTTATCAAAAAAACTCAGTGGGATGTTTAGAAAAAATGTTAAATATTGTTTTGTTATTTTAAAAATTTTAATTTTACACATCGATAAACTAACCAAAAACTGACTTGTATAGTTAATTCATTGAACATATAGATTTGGTAATGTGTGTACATAAGTGGCTCTTGGGTTAAAACATTAAGGCTGAATATTTGGTGTACATTTATACATATACTGTTAGTAGTCTTTTGTTAATTTAGGTATAATGTCATTTTGTTTATTTCCTTGTATTACCTATTTGGAAATTAAAGCCAGACTTCTCTTAAACTAAGTTTTACTGTGCGTATTGTTTTGTGTTTTAGACTGTTGGTCCCTGTAAGGGCCACATGCTTAGTACACATTAACTTGGGTTCTAACTGGAATATTACACTTACAGCAGCAAAGTACGTTCTTTAATATTGCGACCGACCAGGTGGCAATGCTGTCAGACTATTGGTCTCTGTAAGGGCCCTCCAGTACACATTGATTTCAATACTATCGGGAAGCTACTGTTTCTAAAGCTTTATTTATAGACTAAGTTAAATATTAGTATAAAGAGAACATAAGCAATATTGAGTGCTCATAATGTCTATTATTTTTATACAAATATTATTAATTCTACTCCCTTAGACAATTAATGACATACAGTTTTTTTTTCATTGTTAAAACAAGGACAATGCAATTTTAAATTATCAATATCACGTATTCTTGAACACCATACCAAAATGCTGATTTGAACAAAGTATGAACAACAAAATTGGTAAAAATGATATTTATATAAAACGTTAATTTGGCTAGTATACATTTTTAATACACTTTTTAAAAATACATTACTTTGACAGTTTTCTGTAACTGAAGGAAAAGACGGATTTTAAGAACCATAACCTAGTGTGATGCTAATTAGTTTTATAAAGTACGACACATTTTGACTGCACTACATATATTTCTATAACAAGCTACATGTAATAAGCAGATGTGTCAAGAGTGCATACATGTACTTCTCTCATATTGTGCATTTTAAGATTGTTGCAAGAATAAACCAGATATTTAGTTGTCGTTTGATTTATCAGAAGCAAATGTCAATCAGAAGCAAATAAAACGGCTCTGTATATGAAAGAGATGGGGGGCGGGGGGGGACCTGCACGAGGATACCTTAAGGTGTATAAACATTGCATCAAATATGACTGTTAAAAGTCCCATAACTATGGAATCAAAGTTTTCCAATAAAAAGTTGGTCTACATTTAACCCTAGCAGTCTTAAGTTTGAAGTGATATAATCTTGGCATAATATAGTTTAATAAGTCCATAATATTTAAAAAAATATATAATATCTGATGATGTTAGTTCTAGAACATTTAGGGAATCATTTGAGACGTACTGGAGTTTGTGCGCGATGTATGGAACATTGCCTTTATTTTTCAAGTACCGTTTATTTTGAACGACGTATAAAAAAAATCTATATGCTTTTGTTATCGTTATACTCCATAATAACAAATGTAACTAACTTTTGGTCTTAACAGGATCTAAAGCATATTCAATGTTTTAATATCATATGCATACAAGTATCGGACTTCTCTTGAACTGAATTTTAATTTGCGTATTGTTATGCGTTTACTTTTCTACATTGGAGGGGGAGGGTTGAGATCTCATAAACATGTTTAACCCCGCCGCATTTTTGCACCTGTCCTAAGTCAGGAGCCTCTGGCCTTTGTTAGACTTGTATGATTTTTAATTTTAGTTTCTTTTGTACAATTCGGAATTCAGTATGGCGTTCATTATCACCGACATAGTATATATATATTTGTTTAGGGGCCAGCTGAAGGACGCCTCCGGGTGCGGGAGTTTCTCGTTTCATTGAAGACCCATTGGTGGCCTTCGGCTGTTGTCTGCTCTATGGTCGGGTAGTTGTCTCTTTGACATACTCCCCATTTTCATTCTCAATTTTATCCTTATAACATGAAAAATAGCATAACATGACAAAAAGTACAAAATTAATCATATTCAAATATACAACTTGCACGTCAATTTTATATAGGTCGACACAGTGTTTAATTAAGATTTCAATACCATGTGCATCCTTTAATATAACATGACAAAAAACATATATCATACTCAAAAGTACAACATGTAGGTCAGTGTGTCATAGGCCGAGACGTGTTTAATACATCATTCCCCAGTACAAAAAAAGCCATCATACAAAAACATTTTCTAATTAGGAACTAGAGCGGCTTTTTTTCCGTAAGTAGTACTACTTACAATTTTCAAATATATATACGATAGACAAGTTTAATTATATAATTATTTTGTTAGTATACTTATTTTTTTATTTTAAAAAGCGGAAGCGCTTCATACTAAAAATTTGCGCACGGTCAACGCTTTTACAACCCTATGAAGTTACAAAAAGAAGCATTCAATACTTATAATTACATTTTTTAGCTATGATCATGAAACACGAATTTTATAATTGTTTTATTTAATTCACCTGTGCACTTTATTGTGGGACCGAGTGTCATCATCCATGAAAAGTTTTATTGAGTGATGCAATTGCTTTATGAATAACACGTGCTGTGCAGTTAGCCAATCAGAATAACGTATTATGATGAAACATACATCTAATGTAATTATTTCAGGAAGCATTATTATCATTACAAACAGACGTAACTCATTTTTTAGATAAACCTATAGCAAATACAATCACAAATATTAATGGTGCGTCCACTTAATTGGCTAATATTTTCACTCATGCAGCAGATACATATATCACTTGAAAAAGCTAAAAACCAAAAAAAAAAAAAAAAACTACAGGTAAGTACAAAAAATGGTTTGATAAGGATCTGCAAAGTTTGAGACAAAATTTGATGAATTATGGAAAAGTTTTTTCAAAATATCCCAAAGATCCATATTTAAAAAAACATTTCTACAAACTCTATCGTGAATACAACAAAAGTAGAAAAATAAAGCAAAAAACTTACAAAAATAATTAATTTATTACGAGAAACTTGAAACACTTCATGACAACAATCCTAGTTTATACTGGAAAGTTTTAAGTAATTTACAAGAAAACCACCTAGTGAAAAACACTCAGATACAAATGAAAACTGCATTACACCTTCTATGTGGTTAAAGCACTTTCAAGGATTGAATGAAGGAAAAGAACACTTTCTTTCAAGAATAAATGAATTTGAAGGAAAACTAAAAAGCTTGGAAAATGTCAAATGTTTCAACGAGCTTGATTTTCCAATACCTGAGAGTGAGATTGCAGATGCCATATCAAAGATTAAAAAGAACAAATGTCCAGGTTTGGATAAAATCACAAACAACATGATAAAATGTAGTCAGTCAGCTCTCTTAAAATGTTTTAAGAAGCTATTTAATGTCTGTTTAAGCTCAGGAATATACCCTACAAGCTGGGCAGAGGGTTACATAACACCATTACATAAAGCACATGATATTCATGATCCGAAAAACCATCGTGGATTGACAATTACAAGCTCGATAGGCAAATTATTTAATTGTGTTTTAAATTCACGTTTTGACAAATTTTTAATTAAATTTAATATTATAGATGAATGTCAAATTGGTTTTAAAAAGAAAGCAAGAACTTCTGACCACATGTTTGTTTTGAAAACGATTATTGATAAGTATTGTAATTCAGGTAATAGAAGATTGTATGCCTGCTTTTTTGATTTTCAAAAAGCATATGATACTGTTATTCACACTGGTATTAAACTGAAACTCTTGGAAATCGGTGTTGGATCTCTATTCTATAACATCATAAAGAATATGTATGCATAGAGCAAATCATGTATCAAGATAAATAATAACTTAACAGAAATTATGGTGTCAAGCTTGGTGTTAAACAAGGGGATAACCTTAGCCCTAATCTTTTTAATATTTTTATTAATGATTTACCAAAATACCTACATACTATAGATGATACTATAACCTTGAACAACCGTTCGGTTCATTGTTTGATGTATGCAGACGACATTATTTTACTATCAAGTTCTCCGGAAGGACTTCAAAAGAAACTTGATTTACTTGATCAATATTGTAATGATTGTTGTCTTACTGTAAATACCAACAAAAAAAAAAGTATTAATATTCAACAAAGCAGGCAAACATACCCAACATATATTTAAGATTAAAAATGTGCTGCTTGAATGTGTAAATAAATACAAATATCTTGGTATTCACTTTTGGGCATCAGGATCATTTTCCTTTGCGCTAGAAGAACTGTATAAAAAGCCTTAAAAGCATACTTCAAATTATCAAAAGATTTATTGTCACTGAATCCTTCTGTTAAAACTAGTATGCATGTTTTTGATCATACAATTAAACCAATCCTATTATATGGTTGTGAAGTGTGGGGAATGTTTAATCCATTCACATCTAAATTTAGGAATGGCTTGTTAACCTTTCATCAAATTTATGATAGATGTCAAGCAGAAAAATTGCATCTTAAGTTCTGTAAATATATTCTTGGTGTCCACTCAAAGGCAACAAATATAGCTGTTTTATCTTAATTGGGCAGACTTCCTTTATATTTCAATATTGTAAAAGCTATGGTTAAATACTATAACAGGTTAATAACAAATCAGTTCATATCTCCACTGCCAGATAGTGCTTTTCATGAATCAATATTTTTATATGATGCAAAAAAAAACCTTCATGGTATAGTAGTTTCAATGTGATATTATATAATTAAAAATTATTAAGTCTGCTAACTCAATGAACAACCAAAACATACTAAATGTAAATAGTAAGTTTATAAAGAATTGTTTTTTACAAGAATGGGAGCAGACATTACAAATACATGCTGGTAGTAAACTATGCTCTTATGTACTTTATAAAAATAATTTTGTCTGTGAAAAATATTTATCTGTAATCCACAATTTTGTTAGTAGAAAAAATCTGACAAGGCTGCGTGTTTCAGCACACTCCCTTAAGATTGAAAAGGGAAGGTATCAGGGTATTCCTCGACACGATAGAACTAGTACCAGATGCTCAAGTTCTGAAGTTGAAGATGAGTTACATTTTCTTCTTAATTGTACCTCATTAAAAAATGAGAGAAGTAAATTAATACTTTCTGCTAGGAAATATTGTGCTAATTTTGATATGTTAACAATTAAAGACCAGTTTATTTGGTTAATGAGTAATGATATCAAGGATATCTTGTATGAAATGTGTGATTTTATAAAACAAAATGAAAAATACTCATGATTCATACCATTGTTTGTATATTTTGGGTATTCTCTTTTTTCTCTTGGAGCATTGGGACAGGTTGTACTAGAGGCTGCATCCAAATCCAAATATTTTTACACAGAAATTTTACACAATATAATACTATGTCCTTTAAGCACCTGCCCTAGGTGGCTCCTGCATATGAAGAAGCTTGAGTGTCCTTTAAGCACCTGCCCTTGGTGACTCCTGCATATGAACAACAATACTATTTGCTCATATGCATCAGCCACGAGGAAGGACTTAACTCAAAGTTGTTTTTTTTTCTATAATGGATGTAATGCTGCTTCTGGTGCATAGTCAATAGTCACTAAACATACAGGTTTTGATATGTGACTACATATATTATTATTAACTCAATTTATATTTCATGTTTTTTGTCAAACGTATTTCTATTTTTATTTTTGTTTATTGTCTATTGCAATTGTGTGATAAAAAATCTCAATGTACTGATTATGCCCGTAATGGGTCCACTATTGGAAATAAAATATATCTTATCTTATCTTATATAACAAAAAAATATATAATAAACGAATCTGTATACTTGTGGATGCAATATTGCATGATTTGTTAACTTATAAAATTATTTAATATTTAATTCGCTGTTACATAATAAGGCACTAAAAAGCCTAATTTTTATTTACCCCAAAAGTACACGAATAAATAACTTGATATGTACAAATTAACAAAACACGTTTTTTTCTCGAGGTACAATCCTCATGTTTAAATTTGTAATTATACCTTGATTCTTCGGATATCTGATTTACGAGATTAAGTGCGTGATTGTAGTTTGTTTAACACCCGGTGGTAAATATACGTTGAAAGTACGTCAATATGTACGTTGACAGTGGGTCTTCAAGTGCCCGTGGTCACGTCACGTTTAAACCCAGTGGGTGCGTTTACCCTAAAATTTCATTGTGGTACATTACACAAGAATGTAACCCTTAATCAAAATGTGTGCTATATGATTTGTACTGGTTTGGTATACAAAATAACAGTTAAAACTTTTTTTGATATATAACATTGATGCAAAATATCTCGGGCACGTTACATTTCCTTCAACTTTATAGGCAGAAATAATTATGACATCTTGGGTATTTTCATTTTTTTCTGTGAAGGCGTCACACAATTTAAAAAAAAAAACGCCTTTCAAGACGTCATAATTATTTGGACTACCCTAAATTTTATTTTTTATGTATGATTTATGTCAAAAAAATAAGACAGGTTGGGACAGTTTTATTTTTACTGTACAGAGAAGATTAAATGGTAAACTCATGATAGATCCATACAACATTCTGATTATAGTTTCCAAGGAGACAAGAAGTGACTTTATTTAACGTTCCTCTTTGCTATTTGATTGGTAGAGAAATGAAG
Organism: Mytilus galloprovincialis; assembly: GCF_965363235.1. Lineage (NCBI taxonomy): Eukaryota > Metazoa > Mollusca > Bivalvia > Mytilida > Mytilidae > Mytilus > Mytilus galloprovincialis. The sequence goes on from NC_134842.1 coordinate 10,341,810, forward strand.
ACGAAAGCATCCACATCACAGCTAGTCGTTCGGAATCTGGTTGTTTCTGTGAAGACAAAGCACATTCTTTATGGAGTTAACACAGGGGCACAAAGTGGAGACCTTCTTGCCATTATGGGTCCTACAGGTAAACTAGTGTTTAATCAATCATGCATAGCTAGTAATTTTTGGGACTCTTCATACATGTAGCTTGATTTTTTTTATATGAACCAAGACTCCATGTTGAAGACCGTAAAAAAAACAAGTACTTTGACCTATAATGGTTTACTTTTATAAATTGTGACTTGGATGGAGAGTTGTCTCATTGGCACTCATACCGCTAGTCCAACTAATTATGACATCTTGAAAGGCTATTATATGTTTTTCTTTTTTAAAATAGCCTTCCAAGACGTCATAATTATTTGGACTATCATACCACATCTTATAATATTTATACATTACATATACTATTTTGAACAATGAAACTCTATTTGATACCATATTTCAAAAACTTGCACTCAGTTTATGAAAAAAATTCTCGGCGATTAATATGCAGACATTTTACATCAATGCCATGTATTACACATCTTTTCTTTCATGCAAATGCTCTTTTTCTTTTCTTCTTCTTCCAAAAATTTGCTTAGCACCTCTGGTGTAATATCGCATGAATTATCGCATTGTTTCTTTGTAATTCAAACACATTTTCCTATTCTCGAGACGATTTAAAGCTTTGCGGATTGCATGTCGTTGAAAACTGTTGACCTCCTGACCAGATGTATTTTTTTCATTTGTGTTGTAGAGTACCTGCCCCATCAATGTCTATCCAACAACTTACAGTGGAGATCACTTCTAACCTCTCATTAAATCTGTCAGAATCTGTCAGGAGAACTGTTCTAGGACAGTACGTAGAACTGTCAGCCTGACACCTTTTAGTCAGTTTTAGCTATAGAACAGATCTAACCTAGAACTGATTTGGTCAGACTGACTCATATAACAAAATTATTTGTCCGCATCAATCAAAACAGACCATATTTGACAGCATCAACCAAAACTGAGCATATGTGACAGCATCAACCAAAACTGACCATATTTACACTTTATTATGTAAATCTTAATATATATATAGCCGCATAGTAAATCACTTATAGTTACATATCACAATGGATTGTATAACTGAAATGACAGTATATATAATATTGGAATACATTGGCTACAAAAAAAATTCCACATCAATTTAGAGTACCAGCAAGTCCTTTTTTTTATTCAAAATATTGAATTGTAAACAAATTTCAGTAGTTTCGATATATCAAACTGAGTCGTTTTAACAAAATTATTTGATCGCATCAACCAAAACTAAACATATTTTCACTTTATCATGTAAATATATATGGCCTCATTGTAAACCAATAATATTTCTATGTCAGGACGGATCGTATGATAAAAATGACACTAACTTTGGAACACATTACACCTTATCGCGAATCCCGGCTGACCCAGCCGCTCGAACTTTTGAAGCATACAACAATCACTTTTCCATTGTGGCGTCAGATGTTTTGTTTTATGGCGTCAAATTTTACGGGAACCTGTGTGATATCCAGTAATGGCGGACAATTAGCGATAAGGTGTATTTATACCATTTCTAAAAATTTAGCGTGCCGTTATTTCCTCTCTGTATCCATAATAATGAACCGTCACTAAAGTGACTTTTTAAGTCAGTAGTTTGTGATGGTTTGTTTTTTTAAACAAAACTATTTAACGGCATCATCCAACACTCACATGACTGATTCATATACTTTATTTTAAAATAAAAAATGGGTTACATGTATGGGAAGTTCTCCTTCTTGGAATAGTACATACTGTTAGCATAATTTGAAGAAGGCAAAGAAAAATGCATGATTTTGCTTGTAGCCTAACGTCCAGTGGCAAATGTTTCATTCATGTTCAGATCGAGTATTTTTCTGACGTTCCAGACTCCCAGATATCATTTATATTAATCGTTATGAATAAGTCTGGCTAAATTGACGAGATAGTGCAAATGTACATAGTTTTTTTTTTTACGCTATACAACACTTATTTCATTAATATCCCACAATTCATCCACTGTACAATTTTCGTTTGAACATTTGTCAAAACAGAATTTTAAATTATGAATGTAAATCCAAGGCAAACAAGGTAAATTACGATTAAAATTCCATGAATTAAATGCAGAGTTATATTTAGGAAGAGCGCCTTAAACAATGATGTTTCATTTGCAATCTTATAAAAATATTTCTCCGATGAGTTGGATAACCTTCTATCCACTTCGATATTTGTACATGTAACGTTTGATCAGTAAAAAATATAGAAAATCTGCTATTATATAGTAGAGTAAGTGGAATTGATTTTTTTTGCTTCTAAATTCTAAAGTGCCCTTACTGTAGTGACGTCATTTAGAACAAAGTCCTGACTGATTTAGTCAGTTCTGCTGACAGTTCTACGGTTAGAACTGATTTGGACAGTTCTACCTAGAACAGTTTTAGACAGTTCTACCCTAGAACTGATCCTGACAGTTCTACCTAGAACTGATTTGGTCAGTTCTACCTAGAACTGATTCTGACAGTTCTACTTAATAGACCAGTTCTAGGACAGGTTAGAACAGTTCTATGATAGATTATTCTGACAGTTCTAATGAGAGGTTAGAAGTAATCTCCACTGTAATTCATGTGTTAATGCTTTCGCACTCCTTCAAAACTGTAATGCAAAAAATAAACAATTTCCACAATTTAAAGGTTATAAAATGATGCTTCTTGCAGCAGACCACTTGCGGATTCACCAGAGAGTGGTTTTAATGTGATTTATGTTTTTTTTCTTCATTTCTGCAACACTCAGCTTAGATAATACAACATCACATGATAATATTGCTTTACTTAATCATATCAATTCTTACATAAATGTGTGTATGTACATGTATTTGTTTATTATATTACTGTAGACATACACATTACATAAACATAATAAATCTGTGCCCGGTATTGTACAAAAGTAATACTCAAAATCCAAATGAAATGTTTTTTTATTTAGGTTCTGGGAAAACAACGCTCCTGAACACAATAGCTGGACGAGTTCAGTCAACGTCAGGGGAAATAACTATGAATGGACAATATTTCAATAAACATCTTAGACGTCGACTTGGCTACGTGTTGCAAGACGATGTGTTCATGCCTAGTTTAACTTTGTATGAAACATTATATGTAAGTAAAAACTATTATATATATATATATAAACCACTGTAAATATCGAAACTTCGAATTCACTGATCAAGGGATATCCAGAAAAGCGCTTTGCATTTAATACATACTTGTTATTTTCTTTTTTAAGAAAAAATGCTGAAAAGAAATCCAAAACCACCAGAGTTCACCCGTGGTTGCTGGTAGAGTTCGTAGAGTCGTGATTTGCAATCTTAATTGTTTTCTGGTAACTAGTAAGCGTTTTCGGACTCTGATTTGTCTTGAGTTTTTTAAAACAACAAACCGAAACAGACACGACTATTGTTTATTGCATGCTCCTTCAGCAGATTAAGAACGGCTTTTTGGTTAATATAAAAGAGAGGAGAATAATGATTGCCTATGAGACTATTATTTATTTCATAAGTGCCCAAGGGACGATGATTTAAAACATACTTCATGTCACCAAAACAACCCTCAATAATAAGCAAACTGACAATTATACTATTAAACATGTTTGTTTAATGAAAGACGGAAATCGTTTACTTAATATCAATATCGATCGATTGAATACTCATAGATACAGAAAAGAACGTTAAGTAACAATAATTAAAGAAAACTCTACAATACCACACAAAAAACAACAGGAACCTAAACAAAAATACACTGATTTACCTTTTGCTCGCAGTTTCTAATATTGTGACAACTGTACGTGCACTATTTTTTTAAGCCCCCTTTATGGGCATTATGTTTTTTTTTATCTGTGCGTCTGTTCGTCCGTCCATTCGTTCGTTCGTTCGTCTGTCCGTTCGTCTGTCCCGCTTCAGGTTAGTACACATGTCCCCTTTGATATGATCTTTCTAATTTTAATGCCAAATTAGAGTTTTTACCCAAACTTTACGGTCCACTAAACATATAAAAT